>NW_027635869.1:0-58653 GCF_903797595.1 Erithacus rubecula
CTGTGAAGATTTGCAGCTGCTGCCCTCTCGAAGGGCCCTGCAGGCAGCTTCAGGGTCGATGCGAACCAGCGGAATGGTGAGCTTGCGCAGATTAAATTTGCGGATGAGCTCCCTTGATGGCTCCACTGGTGAAGCCCCAAAAAGTCCAGAGGAGGCACAGACTTTCTTGGCAGCTGGTGGGGAAGCCTCAGACTCCTGAGCACCTGCACATCCCCTGGAAGGGCCTGGACGCAGCTCTGAATCCTCCTGTGAGGCAGCAGCAGCAGCAGCAGCGAGGTTGTGGCCTGAGGGAGCTGTGCAGCAGTGAGGGAAGAAGAAAGGAAGCAAGGGGAAGGCTGGGTCACTATTGGGCTTTGTGTGTGTTTCCCTTGGCAGCAACTGTCCTTCTGTTAGGAAAAACAAAAGCTCCAATCCTTCAAAGAAGGCGTACAAAGGGAAAAATCCACACATGTTCTGGGGCTTTGCAACAACCAATTCCTTGCTTGCTGAGTTCCCCCCATTTGTTCATCCATCTGGGAAACTGTCCTGCTGCCATTCCTTGGCAGGAAGCAACTGCCAGAAACCCAACTGCCAGGTCTTATCTCCTCCGCTCCAAAGGGAATAAAAACTTTAGAATCACAGCCTTTCCTATCTCCCCATCAGCTTTTGGATTTGGCTGCTTGGGTTCCTCATCACAAAAGGCCACAGCAAGTGGATTCACCCAGGGAGAGCCCAGATCTTCAGGCCCACATGGTGAAATCAAACTGTGAGATTATTTAAAAAAGCAACCTTATGAGTGAGGCCGAATTCTGCAGCTGGAGCTGTCCTGTGGACAACCAGAGCTCAATTGAACAGTACAGCTTGATTTTCAGGGCAGACAGTCTTAAACAGCTGCTGCATCCTATCCCCAACCTTGTTTGGCTTCACTCAAAGAAAGAGGGGAGTTCAGCCAACACTGACCACTTGTCAAGAAATAGTTTTTACTTCGCCCTTCTACCTTTACAGAGAGGCTGTCTGGAAAATGCCCAGAACGTCCTCCAAATCTGCAGCAAGAACAACAATAACAGACTGAGAATCAGTTTTCATGGTCCCTGTTCCTAGGATACTTGGCACATTCTACCTGATTCTCACTTCATATCTAACCATGACAGGGCACTGCAGGAAGATACTTCAAAGGGTCACTAAACAGGATCTGTTTGGAAAGCAAGGGTAGAAACTCTTTCCATACCTGATGGGTCACTGGCTGGGCTGTGCTGCTCTGAAGATTTGCAGCTGCTGCCCTCTCGAAGGGCCCTGCAGGCAGCTTCAGGGTCGATGCGAACCAGCGGAATGGTGAGCTTGCGCAGATTAAATTTGCGGATGAGCTCCCTTGATGGTTCCACTGGTGAAGCCCCAGAAAGTCCAGAGGAGGCACAGACTTTCTTGGCAGCTGGTGGGGAAGCCTCAGACTCCTGAGCACCTGCACATCCCCTGGAAGGGCCTGGATGCAGCTCTGAATCCTCCTGTGAGGCAGCAGCAGCAGCAGCAGCAGTGAGGTTCTGGCCTGAGGGAGCTGTGCAGCAGTGAGGGAAGAAGAAAGGAAGCAAAGGGAAGGCTGGGTCACTATTGGCTTTGCAAGGCCTTCGGCAGCAACCTTATTTCGGCCAGGGAAGATAAAATCTCCCATCCTCCCAAGCAGAGTGAGAAAGAAGTAATGAAAGAAAAAAAAACATTTTCTGTGTCCATTCAACACAGTTCCTTGCCTGCTTAATTCTCCCCTGTTGGTTCAACTGTCTTGGAAAACTGTCCTGCTGCCATTCCTTGGCAGGAAGCAACTGCCAGAAACCCAACTGCCAGGTCTCTTCCCTTCTATTCCAAAGGACCAGGAGGCTCCCCCCCCTGGGTCTGACCACGACCGAGCCCTCGGCTCACACGCACTCACGGAGAGCTCCCCAAGCATCCCAGGGCCGGGCACGGAGCAGCACCAGCCACGGCGCCGCTCCTGCCCCTGTGCCGGCCCCTGCCCACGGCCACAGCCCACGGCACCCTTGGCGCCCGCAGCTCGCAGCCCGTCTCACCGGCTCTGGGGGGCTGCCCGGCACAGCAGGCGGGCAGCGGCCGCTCCGTGTGCGGCTGCTGGAAGCGGCCGGGCTGCCGGCTGCGCACCTCCAGCCCCGCCGCCAGCCGCTGCCTGTTGGCCCTGGTCAGGCGCTGGATGCGGAGCAGCAGCTCGGGGCGGTCGCGCACGAAGTTGGCATTCGTGTAGTGGAGCCAGCCGCCGGCATCGCCCGGCACCTTGTGGAAGCCGTAGAGGTTCAGCTGGCGCACGAAGCTGCCGAAGTGCGTGGCTTGGAAGGAGTCCGGGCCCGGCCCCGCCCCTTCGCCGCCCGCTCCGTGGGCGCCGCCCGGGCTGAGCAGCTCCCGCTCCAGCAGGGAGCGGTCGATGAGCAGCCCCTGGCCCCGGCTGTCCCAGCGCACGGAGCGGACGCGGGGGCTGTTCGCCAGGCGCCACAGCTTGGCGGGGAAGGCGCCGGCGTTGAGCGCGGCGGGCAGCGGCAGCTCCGCCATGGCGCCGATCGCCGAGTGCGGCCACAACGCCCGCGGCGCGCGGCCTGAGGGGGGCGCTGCGCTCGGCCCCGCTCGCGGCCCCGTGCGGGCCGGGCTCGGGTGGGTCGCGAGCAGAGTTCCCGCTGGGAGCGGACAAGGCCGGACGGGAGAGGGCAAAGGAAAAGAGACACTGCACACATTCTCTGGGCCCCTTTCCCAGCCAGCTGGCTGCTGCTGTCTCACTGCCTCTGCCTGTCTGCGGCAGATTTGGCACATTTCTCATTCTGTGGAGATGGAAGCAGCAGCAGGAAGGGGCAGCAATTCTGTCAGCATTTCCATCAGAGCTAAAGTCCTGCCGCCTGGAAGGATGTTGCTTTACCCGAGGGATTAATGGCTTACAGTGACAGTGAACTCACACTGCTGTCTTCACCAAGGGGTTTTGCATTTTTCCTTCCTTTTATTCTCTTTCTTTCCACAATCAGGGGAGAGTTAGAATGTAAAATCCCTCCCACAGCCAAGTCTTTTCAATATAATCCAACAAAGTTGATCTTGCAATGACCTGCTTAGTGTCACTTTTTTTTTTTTAATTTAAACAGGGGTTTGAACAGGAAAGTTTTCAGAGCAGGAAAAAATAGACCTATTTCTTCCATCTATTTTAATTCATGCCTGTTTTTTATTTCTTTATATGGTTAAACCATGAGGGCTCAAGTGGTGGAATATTTATGTATTTGGTGGTATGGCAGGAGCTCATCCCACACACACAGTGGATATTTTCCTTACATCCAGCCTGTCTTGAGTTCTGGCTGACTCTGCCTTCTCTTGCCTCCTCCCAGGTCCTTTGTGAGGAGCCCAGCCCTGTCCCTGCAGCCGCTGCCCTGTGGGTGACATGCTGGCACAGGGATTGTTGCTCTCATCACATTCTGGAGCATCTTTTGGAGTGAGTGTTTTTCAAGGTGCCCTGTCATCTTTTCCTCTGTGTGCTGGCTTTCTCACAAAAATTGAAACCCACTACCCAGAAAATCTCTTCCCATGTCATCTTACACAGCTTCAGACAGAGCCTGAATTAGGAATGCTCCTCCTCGCTGGGATGGTGTTTGTCTTTCTTTAAACACAGTGTAACAAACCTCACAAAAATTGTCCCAGCAACTGACTTACAACGAAATTTCTAATGAGGAGGCCAAAAGGAGAAGACAGGAGTTCAGAAAAGAAGGGACATCTCTCTTCATGTTGCATGGCCCTTATTTTCCTCATGTCCATTTATGTGCTGCTTCATCCAGAAAAGCCTCTTTCTTCAGGCCTCCTTTGCACTCTCTATGGGTCATTGCAGTCAGTTGTTTTTGTTGGCTGCTCAGGAAAATTCTCACTAAATAGAACCCCACATGTCCCACAGTTTTGTAGCCTAGTAAGGTCAAACATTTACAGTCCAAATTATATTTTAATCAATAATGGCCAACATTAAAAATCCAATTTTTTCTAAGTAGTACTTAGAGAAAGCATTCCTGAAATTGTGCCCCCTCACGACTTCAAAACAAACTAAGCAAAGAAAATAAATAATTTAAATTGTGGATTGATACAGTGTGGTGATAGGAGAACTAACCTGGAAAAGTCTGGAATTTATTAATGGCCTACCCTGGAGGATATTCAGGTGCATGCTGTGTACAGGACAATTCTACTGCTCCACTCTTTTGAGTAGTTCTCAGAAATATTCCTAATAAGGAAGACATTGGTAATTCTGTGCAGATAACAGAACTGAGATCTGCAGATGCACACATGTGCAAGTTCTCTGTAATACAAGAAAACATACTGGAATTTGTGAACAGGTGCTATTCCACCATTACTTGAAATTGCACTGCAGCATAACACCACCACAAATCCCAGCTATTCATCTTTGTGCATCACTGAACATTAACATTTCCTAAATATCTTTTTCAAGAGCACCTGTGCTCTGTAATTTTATGGCAACACAATGAAGAATATGACAGATTTAGTTTCATGCGTCTTCCTAAATTCTCATTTATTATCTGCAGTAATTAGACTATTGTTTACCTGCTCTATTTTTGTAGAGGATGTAATTGCAAAGTGAATTTAAAGCACGCTTGGCTTATCATTCTGCTGAAACCCAAACAGGCTTTCCTTTGCTAAAAATAGCTGAAATTGTTCTTTATGTAGCAAATTCAATCAAACTATGCAAACACAAACACCAGATTAAAATTTCTACATGTGCAAGAATACATATGTAAAATGAGCCCATGGAAATGGAAGTTATATCTTGTCAATGAAAGGCAATACAAGATTTCAGTCTTACCACCAGCAACACTCTATTCCAGAAGAGCAACCAGTGAAAGTGCTGAAATATTTGCTCTCTGTGATCATCTGTAACCAGGCAGGTGTTCTCACAGCTGTCTACAACATCTGTCTCACTTTAATCATTTGATTGATATTTCAAGAGGACAAAAATATCTCTTGAAAAAGAGCTGTATTTTAAGTGTATACCAAGCTAGAAAAGCTTGTGCCTTCAAAAACCACAACAAAATTACACTTGATGTAACCCAGTTGGAAAATTTAACAAGTCCCATTAGATCTCTACTGCTCTGTAGGTAGATGCTACTACATTGCATCAGGAGTCTTCTGACTTTACTAGGGGAGAGAAATGCTCTATTGCTACTGAAATTCACTTTCTTTGAAGTCAGCTGGGTTAACAATAGAAATATTTTCCCAAAGCCAGTGCTGCTGCTAACGATGCAGCAATGTGTGATCTGCACACATATTATGGGTTTGGAGGAGAGCTTGGTGCTGTGGGAAAGCTGAGAACACATTTGGGGTTTGCTCCTGAAAAGTCCTAAGCACAGCCACAGCAATTTCAGTGGAAGTTGAGAAGGCTCACAGCCTTTACACAAAGGAAGGGCTTCCTGTAAGGCTTTCCTTGCCTCTATTTGTTTAATCCCCAAATGCAGCATTTTTCTATGACATTTCTCTTCTGACATTAATTCTCCATCCTGGCACTTGCTTTAAGGAAAATGTTGGTGTAGTATGACAGGACTGGAGTCCTGAGTTCAGATCTCATGGCACTATGGATGGGTCACTTTCTTTTCATCAAATTATACCACAGTCATTTTAGAATTAATCTGATAGTGAGTTGCTGAGTCCATGGACATCCTTTGCATGGATATCTCAAGAGAACTGGGTCCTAAACCCTTTATTGATCTCCTGTAGGCATGCATATGCTGTTGGATGTATTCAAGAGCATGGAAATACCATTGCTAAATTGCTTTCAAGGCACTTTATTGCAGCAATTATACTTGAGCCTATAATACCCAGATAAAAGGAAAAGTAGAATAACCTCTAAATGGCCAAGGAAAGAATTACATTCATTACTGAGTGCTCTATGCAGCTCACTTAGAAATATGACAGGAGTTGCCACAGAGCATACCAAGACCTTCTTGAATTATTGCTCTTTCCAAGGACTTTGCAATAAACATATGATTAATCCCTCCTGTTGAAATTAGACATTTTAGTTTGTTGCTTTTCTTAGTCAAATATAAAACTGGGGCAACTTGAGAAATAACAGGGTTTGCATGTAGCAAAAGCTGTATCTACTTTTGATGCCTTGGGATTATTTAATGGTTCACTTGTGTGGAATATTATCTTTGCTACAGATCTGATAAAAAAGCACTTAGATATCAATATTTTTATAATATGTGTTTTAAAGGCAGAATAATTCTATTATGCTTTTTTGCCTGGCAGTAACAAAGTGTCCTTCAAATCTCATTTCTGAATATAAACTGAACCATGATTTTCAGGGTCTTCTATTACTGTCCAGTAATATATTGCACAAAAGTTCTTATTCAGGAAATGCTTCTAAGTACACAAAATGAATTTCAAAGTATTTTTCCCTATATACCTTATACTATATAGTATAGGTGCACAACCCAATACTGCAGCCCCCGCCTGGACAGAGCAAAAATCCCAGAGGTGGATTTTTGAGGTGATTCCCCAAATTCTGGGAGATTGAGGCCAAATGCCCCATTTTGGCTAAAACCACCTTATCACACATGTATTTTGGGGGCTCCCTTCGCCATTTTTGAGGTGAAATTCCCCATTTTTTCCCCAAATCCCCTTTTTAAAATAAATTTCTTTTTATTTTTTAGTGTTCCTTCCTCCCCTATTTTCCAAAACCTTCCCAGAAAATTCCGAATTAATTCCCAAAAACTCCACACAGATACAGGGGAAGGTTCTGGTGGGGGTTGATTTAGAGGGATGAGGAATGTCCCCAAAATTTTTGGGCTCTTCCCGCTGAGTCCTGGGTGTCCCTGGGGGGTCCCCAGGGGTCTCGGTGCCCTCCAGCATCTCCCTGTAGCAGCACTTAAAAAACTGACCCAGGGAAGAAATCCTGGGGGGAAGAACTGAAACAAAAAAAAGCTAAAAATTAAAAAATCTCTCCCCCCATCCAAGAAAGGAAAAAAATCCTGAAAAAACTGGAAAAAAAACCCGCCAAAACAAAACAAAAAAAACCAAACCAAAACCAAGGAAAAAACCTAAAGAAACCACAAACCCAAAAAAAGCCCACAAAATCTCCAAATGCCCCCCAAAAAATCCCATAAAAACCCCCTCAAAACCAACCCCCTCCTAAAACCCTCAAAAAATGCCCAAAACACTAAAAAAATAAAAAGGATTTTTAAAATCCCTAAAGAATGCCATAAAACAACCTTAAAAACATTCCACAAAATCCCACTTTAAACACACCCAAAAACGCCAAAGTCCCCCAAAAAATATGATATATCCTTTAAAAAACCTCAAAAACTCACAAAACAGAAATAAAATCCTTTAAAAATCAAAAAAAACGTGAAAAAAATTAAAAACTCGAAAAAATCCCTAAAAAACACCCCAAACCCACCTTATAAAGACAGTTACAGGGTAGGGTTGGTTGTGTAGGAGCATGCAGGGGAAGACAGAAGGAAAAGAAGGGAAGAGAAGATAGGGAGAGAACAATAGAGAAAAAGAAACATAGAAGACAAGAAGCATAAATGAAAAGACAAAGATACCCCAGACCGCCCACCAGCAGCATCGATGAGCAAATGGCACCGCTGGACTCTCCCCGCCGTTTAAATCCCCTCAGCCCCGCCCCGCGCATGCGCTCTGGGTCCCCGTGCAGGCCCCGCCCCCGGGCCCCGCCCCGCCCGCGCGCTTTAATGGCGGCAGAGCCGCTCCCGCCCCGCTCCATCCGGGAATGCTCCTCCTGGGATGGGGCGGGATCCTCGCCCGGAGCGCTGCGCCGAGTCCAGCCCAGGGACTGCTCCCGGTGCTGCGTGGAGCCCGAGGTGCTCAGGTGGTACCAGGGGCCGGTTCTGGGTTTTGGCGGTGTCCGCTGGGGGTTCGGAGCGGTGCCGCCTCTCCCCGGGCCGGCAGGGTGCGGATCGCGGGATCGGGGCCGGGATCGGGACCGGGATCGCCGCGGGCAGCAGGAGCCGCCCCGGGACGGGCGCTGGGGCCGAGCCCGGCGCTGCCGCTCCTGCTCCGGCCGCAGCGTCCATGGGACTCCGGGCACGATCCCGCTGCGGCCGCGGGGAGCCGGGGCTCTGCCGGGAACCGCGCCCGGGAGAACGGCGGCGGAATCTCCTCGTGCAGGCGCTGGATCGTGGCTGGAACCGGCCGGGGCACGGGGAGCGCCGTGCCAACCCTGGGAGCCCCAAATCCCGCCGCTCCCGGTGCCCCCATCCCGCGGGGATGCAAAGTCCCCGCAATCCTCAGCGGAGAGCAGCGCCCGGCTCCCCCTTCCCCGTGTCCGCACAGCCCCGGGGCTCCTGCCCGCCGCACCCCTGCGGAACGAGCGGGGCTGGATCACGGGAGGAGCCGCTCAGCCGGGGCCGGGCACGGTTCCACTCGGGCTGCTTCTCCAACACCTGCCAGGTGAGATGCTGCCCCTCCCCCTTGCTCTGCAACTCAAAAATGCTCTGCAATGGTAAAACCTCTTCTCTTAAAATTCAGCTGAGAACTTTCCTATTTATTTCCAGATTACAGACTATATTTGGGTTGAGAGGGATCCTAAAAATGTGACTCTCAAGTACATGGTACATTTGAGAATTGAGCTCACAACCTTAGCATTACCAGGACCCTGCTCCAACCGACTGAGCTACTCTATGGGTTATGAGCATGAACCTCCTAAGGATGGGAATTCTTGGCACCAGCAAGGGAACTGCAGCTCCTCTTCCGCTAAAGCTGCTTTACACACCAACCCCTGCCATGGCTGTAGGGTAGAACAGGCTGGTAACCAACATGACAGCACCAAATTCTTCCCATAACCCTGATTTTCCTGGCCTTTCTAGGATTTCCCCAGCATCTGTAAATTTGCTCTTGCAATGTCCCTTTGCATGGAGAAATGAGCAGAACACGTCCTGAGGCTTCCCTTGCTGCATGATCAAAGTTCCTCTGGAGAGTGGCAGAGGGCATTTCCTGCAGGTGAGCCTTGTCAAAATGATGGCAGCTGCTGAAGCTGGGGCTGTATTTGTGGCCCAGAGCTGCACAGAGGCCTCAGTGTCTCCTGCTCGTTGCCAGCAATGTTCCTTGGTGTTTGTGTGTGTCCCAGCTGCAGGGAATGTGGGGCAGGAGGAGGCTAGGAGCCCCTGAAAGGGACCCAGCAGCTCTTGTCCTTGGGCTCTGCAGGGGAGGGGCTGTGCCCAGCACATGTCCCGGGGATGGCGCTGGGGTGCCCGGCCAGCGCTGGCACGGACACGGCTCAAGGGCTGCCCGTGGCTCCTGGGCCAGGGGCTGCTCTGAACAGGCACCTGGAGATGCTTCAGCCTGGATACAGGCCACTGACAGCCCAAAAGCACCCCAAGGAACTGCTGGCATTTCCTGATGATGGCAGCACGGGCTGCTTGCAGAGGGGCTCAGACAGCAATTCCTGGTTCCAGCCTCCCAGTGCTCCCATGCAGCTGCCAGGTATGTCCCAGCCACCCCAAATCCCTTCCCTTCCAGCCTGAGGCCATCACCCAGCAGCAGCATTAAAGCCAAGGCCATCTTCCCTCACAGATATTCAATCCCAAGCATTAGCCTGCAGAGATGCCTTAACATCAAAGGTTTGGGTGGGATAAAGTTTTGTTTGGATGAAGGTGGAAGTTTCCAGGGAGCCAGCTGGAAGTGCAGAAGGGATGGAAAGCTTTCACAGGTGGGTCCCACTGGAGGCAGGAATGTGCATCCTTTCCTGAGGGAAAAGAACTCACAGTGGCCACTGCTGCAGCTCTGAAAGGAACTGATGTCCTCCCATGGGCATGGGGGCTGCCCTGGCACGGGCTGGGAGCGCCTCTGGCCCCTGCCTTCTCCTGCTTGAACACATCACCTGGAGCCTGAGCTCAGGGGGGCTAAATCAGGTGAATTCCAGGCAACTCTGTCAAGTGCCCCTCAGGGACATGGGTGGGGCTGGGGAATGAAGGTTTAAATAGCAAATTCTTTGGAATATATGCCTGTCCCGATGCTGCTGAGCTTCCTTGGAAGCTCTGCTGGTTCCTGGCACAGCTGGTATTCCAGCAGCAGCTCTGCATGGGAATATCCACCCTCCATGAGGCACTGTGAGGTTAGGGCAGTGGGAATTGAGCAGGGAATTTGGGGCTATGGGATAATTCATGGGAACTAGCAAAGCTGTCAGTGAAACCCAAATCTGGGTAACGCACAGAGAACAATCTTTGTGCTGCCCTGTCAGCTCAAGGCCCTGGGCCAGCAGCCATGGCCCAAGTGCTGCAGCAGTTGGCTCTGGCAGGGCCTTTCAGCTGCTGCCCATCCCTGTGCCCTGTGCAGCCCAGGCTGTCCTATGGTGTCCATGCCTTGCGCCTCTGTCCCTGCAGGCTGTTGGCATCCCCCGGCTGCCCCACCACGCTGCCCCTTTCTTTGCTGTCAGCTCTGTGCCCTGCCTGTCTCTGCCTGGCCATACAGAGCCTTGGGCTGCTCCAGACTCCTTCTGGGCCATGTGCTGCACCACAGTCCTGCCCTGGCAGAGAAATTCCTTTCTCCTTGTGGCCAGTCTGGGCCTCCCCAGCTGCCCTTGGTTCCAATATTTCTTTTTCAGGCTGTTTTATGCAATGAAGAAAAGCTCCACCATCTGTGGAACCTCCCTTCAATCCCTCTCAGGCTACTCCTGTTCTGTCCTCAGTCTCCACTGAGCTCAGGGCCCTCAGCCTCTGCCTGATGATAATGTGATGAGGCCTCCAAACCCAGTCTTGGGAGATTTTGGGTCCTCTCCAAGGTTTTTGTAAATGGAAACATAGTGGTCAAAGTCCATGAAAAATGGAGTGTTAATCTCTCCCAGAACTTGCAGTGACAGAACAAGGGTCCATATCATTAAACTGGATCAATGTGGATCTACATTTGTTAGAAGGAGAAAATATTTTACAATGAGAGTCGCACAAAAACTGCAACTGCTTTTCTAGAGAAGTGGATGCCCCATGTCAGGAATGCTCCAAGAGCAGGAGCTTTGTGAAAGCTGACATGGTGAAACCCCTGCCCTCCCCAAGGATGGAATTCCTCTTGTGTGGGTTCTCTCATGTGCTGGGTGGCCTCAGAGCACTTGTGGCCAGAATGTCTGCTGAGGGCCAGCCAGGCTGCTGCAGTGACAGTGACCTCACAGCCATCACCATTGCAGCCATGTCCCTGGGCCTGGCTCTTCCCTTTCCTCTGTCCCTGTCCTGTCTCTGCAGGGATGAACAGTTTTGTCATTATTATCTTGTCCCCAAGGGTGCTGGGGCCAATTGCTTCCCAGTCAGGTTCCTGGAGCACAAGTGGCTTTGCAGAGCCCAGCCAGAAATGCCCCTGAGGCAGCAGCTCTGCACTGGTGGCCACCAGGCCAGCTTGCCAGGGGAGGCTTCTGGCCATGCCCTGCAGGGAGCTGCTGCTGCCAAGGTGCCTTTGCTGTCTCAGGCTCTCCCTGGCACAGGTCCCACCCTGGCACTCTGTATTTGTGTTCTTCCCTGTGCTGGGGCTGCCTGGGGCTTTTCCTGCAGCGGGACCTGGCCTGGCCATGTGTCATGATCCGCCCAACCCGAGCGGGAGTCGTGACTGGTTCTTTTATGGATCTCAGAGCACAAAAGACACAGCAGGGGACAAAACCAGTTTACTTTTACAGAAATGCACTTTATTTAGTGCCAACCAAAATGCGATAGTGGGGGGAAGAGAGAGAGAGAGGAGAGAGAGAAAGGGAGGTCGGGATTATAGCTACCAAGACGGGCAGACGAATCCTCGTGGAGCAGCCAATAGATGTCTGTTGCTGTCTGGGGAGATCTCGGGGGTCTCCTCTGAGAAAGTCACTTTTATAGTCCTTTCCCAAAGCGAGTGGCTTCTGGCCAAAAGGTGGGAAGGTTTATGGACTATTGTATGTGGAGCTCATTACCCTGAGGAACAGGTGGAAACAGGACGTTTCAAGGCACACCAAACCATCTTTGTTGTTATGAACACACGCAGGGCAGCCCATACCAGACCAGTCCATTGTTCTTCCATCTGTGGGAGCTTTGTTGAGTCAGCGCCCCGTGACTAGTTGTCATGAGAAACCAGTCCTGGTAGGCATCACCTGCGGAACAGTCACTTGGCGTTCCTCCCATCCCTGGCCAGCGCAGGCCTCAGGCGAGGGTCGTTGGGCAGAAACAGACGAGAGGCTCAGACGGACTCTCACAGTCAGATAAGTGTATAAGTGGAAGATCTTTGTACCAAGTTACTGCTAGGTGAAGCTCCAAAGCTGGGATAAGGTTAAAAGGCATTGAGAGTAAAAGAATCTTCAGTATGGAGGCAAGTGAAAGCAAAGAGGTTCCTAAAGGTAGTCCTTTGGGATATGTTTTGGCATATTGGAAAGAGCTGGTGGACCATAAGGATACAGAAACTAAAAGAGAGCTTATTAAGTTATACACACTGTGGTGACCACTTTATAAACTTGAGGAGGGGGTGAAGTGGTCCCCATCAGGGACGTTGGACTATAACACTTTGGTACAGCTGATGCTTTTCCTTAGGCATGAGCAGAAGTGACATGAAGTTACTTATGCTGACATGTTTTTCACCATTAGAAATCACCCTGAGTGGCAAAGGGCTTGTGGAATTAGACCACCCTCTGACCCTTTAGTGTTGGCTCTTGAAAAAGATAATAAAGCTAATAAGAAAAAACCCAGGAGGTATTGCAGCACATGCTCAATAAATCAAAGGTGTACATATCCTGACAAGGCATATTGTATGGTGTAGATGTTGTTACACTCCCTAAAGCATACCCCTGGGATGCCATCCCATGAAACAAAGAAATTCCTTCAAACGTAACTCCCCCCTCCCCTACCGAAAACCCTGTTCATTATCTCTTAGGATTTCTGTTGTCTCTTAAATTTACAAGTTAATTGGTTCTTTTCTCACTTAGAGTTTTAAGATAATTGGTTAGTTTGTAAGTTGTAGTTTTTATTGGTTAGAAACTCAATCCTCTGGAAACCTATATAACGTGTTTTGTTATCTGATATAATTAGACCGTTGTTAGCATTCCCTTCAAGGACAATAAAGTTATCCTTGGAACTTTGCAGCACGGTCTCAAGCCTTTTTTGTTCTTCACTGGTGAGTAGCTGAGGACTCTGCATCCAAGGTTCAGCAGTACCTGGACTTAAGGCTGCAGACCCTGGGGTTGGAAAACACCAATTCTAAAAGAAAAAACAGCTACAGTATGGAGACTCAGGAAGAGGAGACAGAGGAAGTGCTCAGACCACCCCCTAAAAGACAAGGAAGAGAGAGGGTGGTAGGGAAAGTAGATTTGGAATTGCCATCAACTTCAGGTTTTACCTCTGCTTCATCCCCTGCTTCATCCTCACTTGAGAGAACAGTAATTAATATGGGAGTCCCCTCCCAATTCCTGAGTCACAAGAGCCAACCCAACAGTATCCACCCTATTTTATGTTATGCTATTTTATGTTTATGTTATTAAATAGAATTCCTCTCAAACTGCTTCTGAATATCTAGACCAGTTGCGAAGAGTAATGTGTCAACACACCACTCTGGATCCTGAATTTGATAAGAGAATACAACAATTGGAAAACTTGTTTTTAGGGCAATCTACAGGTGACATCAAGTGAAAGCTTCAGAAGATGCGGGGCCCAGCAAGATGGAACTTGGAGACTTTGCTAGATGAGGCCTGGAGAGTTTTCAGCTATTGAGAAGAGGGGTGTAAACCAGAGAAAAAAAAAAAAACAAACAAAAAACCTACTAGCAATAATAAAGGAAAATGTAAAAGGGCTACTGGTTGACCTGAAAAAGCATATTTTTCTAAACCATAAAAGTATAAAGTGGGAAAAGACTGGGGAATTCACTGATTTTTGCATATGCCTAAAACTCCATCTGCACTTTTGAGCAGGGATCTGCTAGAGCAGTTGGACGCAAAAATAATATTTAAAAATGGGGAAAATAGTTTGGAGGTAAAAGATCAACAATATATGGAATTGTTAAGTTGAAAATGAAGAAGAAATTATTAAAAAAAAAAATTAAATAAGAGATCAGGTGTTCTCTGAAGCCTGGGCCTCTAATATAGCAGGGAAAGCAAAGAATGCTCTACCAGTACAAATCTGGCTTAAAGAAGGAGAACAATCAGTAAGGGTCAAACAATATCCCTTAAAAAGGGAAGACAGAGAAGGAATTAGCCCAATCATTGAAAACTTTTTGCAAATAGGACTATTGAAAGAGTGCCAGTGCCCCTAAAAAAGCCTGATTAATCATACAGGTTAGTACAAGATTTAAGAGCTGTTAATAAGATAACTGAAGATTTATGCCCAGTGTTGCTAACCCCTACACCTTGTTAACTTTTCTAACACCTGAACTAACCTGGTTTACTGTTTTAGATTTGAAGGATGTTTTCTTTTGCCTCCCTCTCCATGAAGCCAGCCAGAAAATTTTTGCATTTGAATGGGGAGAATCCCAAAACTGGACATAAAACTCAGCTCACATGGTGTGTACTGCCCCAGGGGTTCAAGAACTCCCCTACTATATTTGGAGAACAGCTGGCAAAAGATTTGGAGTTTTGGGAACCCCCACCAGGAGAAGGACAGCTGCTTCAGTACATGGATGACCTCTTAATAGCCACCCGGACCCAGGAGGCATGTGTGGATTGGACAGTGAGCCTCCTAAACTTCTTGGGCCTGCAGGGGTACCGGGTATCCCAAAAGAAAGCCCAGATGGTGAAACAAACAGTGATTTACCTGGGATATGAAGTCAGTGCTTGGACAAAGGACCTTGGGGCAAGACCATAAGGAAGCAATATGCCAAACCCCAAAACCCCAGACAGTGAAAGAACTGAGAACCTTTCTGGGCATGACAGGGTGGTGCAGACTGTGGATTTATAATTATGGATTGTTCATTAAACCCCTATATGCCTTAATTACGGAAGGGAGCAGGGATATTCAGTGGACAACAGAAGCAACACGAGCCTTCAACCACCTGAAGAAGGCTCTTATGTCAGCTCCAGCCCTGGGACTTCCAGATGTGAGTAAACCATTCTTTCTGTTTTCTCACGAAAAACAAGGGATTGCTCTGGGAGTACTAGCACAAGACCTGGGGCTGTACCAGAGGGCAGTTGCCTCCCTCTCCAAACAGCTGGACACAGCAGCCAAGGGGTGGCCAGGGTGCCTCAGAGCTGCTGCAGCAGTAGCAGTGAACATCCAAGAGGCACACAAATTCACCCTAGGCCAGAAGATGACTGTGCTGGTATCCCACACAGTGTCTGCAGTCCTGGAGGCAAAAGGGGGACATTGGCTTTCCCCACAAAGATTTCTAAAGTACCAGGCCATACTGGTAGAACAAGATGATGTTGAAATTGTGGTAACTAACATTGTGAACCCAGCTTCTTTCCTCAGCAGGAGCATGGGAGAACCAGTGATCCACGACTGCCTGGAGACCATTGAAGCCACCTACTCCAGTCACCCGGATCTGAAGGACACCCCTCTCGAGGAGGCTGAGAGCTGGTTCACTGATGGGAGCAGCTGTATCATCAGTGGAAAAAGACATGCTGGGTATGCAGTTACCACAAGCAGAGAGGTAATAGAGTCTGGACCATTGCCAACAAATACCTCTGCACAAAAAGCTGAAATAATCACCTTTAACCCGGGCCTTAGAGCTGGCAAAAGGAAAAGAAATCAACATTTATACAGACTCAAGGTATGCATTTGGAGTGGTACAAGCACACAGAGCTATTTGGAAAGAAAGAGGACTGCTGAACTCAAAAGGAAAAAATATTAAACAAGCACAAGAAATACTAAAACTATTAGATGAAGTTCAGTTACCTGAAAAGGAAGCTCTTATGCACATCAAGGCACACCAAAAAGAGAGCACAGAACTGAAAGAAGGAAATATGCTGGCAAACAGAGACGAAAAGACACAGCCAAAGGTGAGGTACCCAATGAAATAGTCAAAGCAGCATTAACTCCAGATGGAAAGATCTCTATTGAAGGTAAGCCAGTATACAACAAAAAGCATAAAAAACTTATTAAGGAAGGAAAAGCAACTTATAACCAGGAAGGGTGGGCTGCGACCAAAGAAGGAAAAGTTGTAGTACGTTCTTACTTGTTGTGGTCACTAGTGCTAAAATAACATGAGAAAAACGCATTGAGTAATGCACGCCCTGTACAAATATTTAAAGGATAGAATTCTGATTCGAAAATTACAAGGCACAGTGCACAAGTAACTCATCAGTGTAGCCTTTTCCTCTAAACTAATCCTAAAAACTTTCCAAAGCTTAAGTTGTTCAAATTGAAAATGGCTGTGGACCTGGGCAGCAATGGCAAATTCATTTTATGGAATTGTCCAGAAAAGTGGGGTAACATTACCTATTAGTGTTTACAGATACCTTTTCATGATGGCCAGAAGCCTTCCCTCACTGGACAGCTAAGGCATGAGAGGTGACCAAGGCATTGTTACAAGAAATAATAACATGTTTTGGAGTACCAGCTGCTCTATCTTCTGATAAAGGGCCACATTTTATCTCCAAAATTGTACAGCAAATTAGTCATCACCTGGGGATAGATTGGGAATAGCATACCCCATATCACCCTCAACCCAGTGGCCAAGTGAAAAAAATAAACCATTTAATCAAACAACAAATTGCTAGGCTTGGGCAAGAGGCAAATTTGCCTTGGCCCCAGGCTCTTCCACTGGCATTAGTACGGATTAGAACAAAAGCAAGAACAAAAGGGAAATCGAGCCCTTTTGAAATATTGTATGGGAGACCATATGCAGTCCAAGAAGGAATAACACCCATTCAAGCAGAGGAAGAAAATCTACACAAATACATGGTGGGCCTAAATAAACAACTTAGAGAAATTGCAAAATATGTGGCTGGGGCCCAAAGCAGAGAATTAAATGGGCCAGTACATGATGTACAACCTGAGGATTATGTTTATGTTAAGTCTTTTGCAGAGAAGACTTCGGAGCCACAGTGGAAAGGACCATTCCAGGTACTGCTCACCACCTTCACAGCAGTCAAGATCAAAGAAGAGAAGGCTTGGATACATCTCTCCCGAGTGAAGAAGGCTCCGGAAGAAATTTGGAAAACTGCACCCAGCGGCAGAGACCTTAAGCTGAAATTCACCAAGAACAGTGAGTAATGGACTTATAGCTATCATAGACATAATGCAAATGGTTGTGACCCTTGTGGTCAATGCCACGACTATAATAAGAGTCAAAGCAACACCACATCAGTGCAATGTAAGCGAGATTTATCAATGCCAAGGGAAAGCTTACGATCCCTACTCTTGTAGGGCTTTGAGCAGAATGTTAAGGGTCACAAATGCAAGTATGTGGGAAGGAAGGAATCTTTGGGGATGTGAATATGCATTTGTACAAAATGGGTTCCATGAGGCTTACCATCCACCCATGGAACTCATCCAAGTTGGTCCTGGATGCTGTGACAAATGTTTGACCACATGTCCTGAATTTAGACTTAAAATTGAAGGATGCGCAGCAAAAGGGTTTGATCTTGACTTTAATGTTACTCAATATTGCACAGAGCTTCACAAAATGAAAGCCAAATCAACCCCACCAGTGTCAGAGAGGGCTGTAGCAATCCAAACTCTGGTTATTTCAAAGAAAAAGGAACAACCCATAATTCCCACAATTACTGAAATTGGACCATATGCTATTAAGAAAACAGGAATTCAGAGACTGCTAACTAACCCAAAATGGTCTCTAAAGTGAGTAGAAATGGGAATGCAGGTAAATGCTTCTACCATTAGGCCAGAATGTGCCCCATTTCTCAAAACTCCTTTTGTGGAATGGACTACTTGGCTTCAAAACCATATGACCTCTAGTTTTAAGAAAAAGAGAGACCTCACTGGGATATTAGGAACAGGATTGGGAGTTTTAAACACAATGGACTCAGAGGTGTCAATGAACAAATTAACTGTGATGGGAAGTGATTCAGTTAATTTACAGCAGCCTTTGCAATCTTCTTTATTAACATTGGTAACAATCATTGGAAACTAACCAAAATATTGCCAAAATGGGAAATCATAGAAGAGCAAGACCATGAGGTAATAATTAAAGCCCCAGGCACAGCTAGTGCAAACATTTCTCTGGCTCTTGGATGTACTCAAGCACAAATGTGGATGCAGTCAGTGGATGCCGCAGTTATCAGGGAAGGTGAAGAAGGGATATTTCCTCCTGAAATTCGCAAAATTGTGTGGGATAATACCTCTGAGATGGAAAGAGAGCTTCAACCTTGGTGGATTTTGGTTAATTTTACCTATGACCCTGAGGCAAATACAGTAACAGCTTTTGTTTTAACTATACATAGTGCATCTGTGAGCTTAATACACACAATAGTTGCTTTAGGATTAAATCATGAAGGGACTGTACTGTATCCTTCTGAACATAAAATGTAGGCATGAAAAATTGAAGAAAAATGGCAGACCATTTACCTAGAGCCCTGTTCTATGAGAAAACAATTGGAATATATATGTGAGGGAACTTTAGAAGACGACAAAAATACTTGTCTGGACACAAACCAAAGCATTTGCCACTTTGAAATGCATCTAACCAAGCAAACAACTTCACTTGTGTATCTAGGACAAGTTTGTGTCTGTCTTAGAACAGCATGTCCCACCATAACAATAGACAATCAAATAGTGAATGAGACTCAATTCAATTTATGTGTTTGCAATTTTGCTAAAATCAAAGGATGCGACTTTTCCTATCAGGCACCTGTAAGAAATATTGCCTGCGCCTATAGGAATGAATTTAACCCTAGTCACTCAGTTACTGAAACATCAGGAATTAAAAAAAAATTAAAAGAAATTCAAGATGCCGGGAAAAGAACTTTGATCACAATACACCATGATGTGGAAACCATAAAAGGAGTCTTTAAAAGATTTAAAGAACATGTGTCTCATCATTGGTGGGATGTGCTATTTGGATGGTCACCAACAGCAACTGGTTTGCTTAATGCTTTAATTCACCAAATCACTGTAGTGCTTATTTTGTCAGTACAAGTTTGATTTTGTCTATTGCTGTACTTGTTTGGAATTGGAGAATATTATGACAAGTGGCAGACTTAGCATCGCTATCAAAGGCGAATGGCTTGGTGCTAAGAGATCGCCGCCGTGCGTCTGGGATAGATGAAGAGAAATCCCCATACTGAGTAAAAGAATTTACTAATTTCAAAGGAGAAGTGAGGAATGAAACACTCATCTTAGAAAATTAGGATTTTAGTGACCTTGCTGAAAACAATTAAAAAATTAGAAGGGAGTTGTTATCTGAGACTTAAATAATTAATTGTCTGTCATTTCATGTTTGCTCAGCTGTGCTTACAATGGGAAAAGACGAAACTAGGGAGCAGAACCACAGGAACATAGACAATGAAACTAGAAACCCATTCTTTGGAAAATTGGACTATCCCCAGAAATCATTTGTATTGTCAGTGATAGAAAAGATCAAAAGTTTAGGGTGAGGAAGACTTGCCTTACTTCCTCCTTTTAAGACACCTCCCCACGAAAACGACCCCAGATTTAATTTAAGAAGTCAATCACGCATGCTTAATAGTTATTCAAGCTAATTATCATAGGAAGCAGGGGATGGGAGGGGCTGTTATTATGAATATGTATTTGTTTGATTCCTTTGCTAATAAATAGACTTTGTGATCACCTGTAATTTTGCAGTGTGTATTAGAGGATTACCTCACGCTGCTGCCCAGCACTGAATAAACATGCACTTTCTAACTTTAAACTGTTAGAGAGTCTTTTGTCTGTCACAGTTAAGTATCTGTATTAGACCAATACTCATATTTTGATAATTCAAGTGGGCACTTAAGGGTCCATGGAGACATTTCTGGAGCACATTTGGGGCAGTTTTGGGTCTGGGGAAAAAATTTAGAAGGAAGTCTGGGCTTCAGAGTGGCACTTGGGTGTCCAGGGGTGTGCTTGGAGGTCACGGAGGAGAATCTGGGACCCTTTGGGGTCCGGGCCCACACTTGGGGGCGCTGACGGGGCTCTCTAGGGCACAGGGTATGATGGGAGTTGTAGGCGTGGGTATAATATGGTTTAATGGGGTGCGGAGCATCATGGGAGTTCTAGGCGCAACTGCAGTGTCTCTCTGTGAGGCGCGGAGCATGATGGGGGATGAAGTCTCAGCTGGAATGGCGTTTTACTGGAACCGTGGAGCATGATGGGAGCTGTAGTCCCAAAAGTGCCTCTTGTGTAGAGTTTGGGGTCCGGGAGGGCCCTGGGGGGACACTTTTGATTCTGCACGGAGACTTGAGGCCCTCAGAGGGGAACGTGTACGGTTCGGGAGAGCTTGGGGGGAGCTTGGGGAGCTCTAACTGGGCTCTTCAGGGCACAGGGCATGGCAGGAATTTTAGGCAACTGACTTGGTTATGGGGTGCTCTGAGCTCAGGGGGAATGGCAGGAGATGAATTCCCAGAAGTGCCTGTAATGGGCATCTGTGGGTTTGGGAGCATTCAGGGAATTCGGGGATGTTTTTGGGAAGTTCCCAAATGGGCGCTGAGGGGACACCTGGGGATCCTGGAGGTTCTGGAGGAAATCTATTGGACATATGGGGGGGGGGGGGGAAATACTGGCATTCTGTGGAGCGCAGAGTGTGATGGGTATTGTAGTCCCGGCTCCAATGGGGCTCTATGGGGCCGCGGGGCATGATGGGAGTTAGAGGCACGAAGGAAAGATGGCGCCGGCTCCAGGCAGCAGCCCCAAAGCACCGATCCCCGGCTCTGAACCTCCTTGGTGGCACCTTGGGCTGGCACACACCTGAGGAGTGTGTGTGTTTTCCATAGGGAAAATTAGGAGTTTTAGATTGCATCAAAAATAACAAAAAGGAAAAACTCCTCTTTCCCTGAGAGCAGACAACTGTCCAAGCAAAGCAGGTCCCAGGTGAGTGAGGACAGACAGGATGGGATTGGGGAATGTGGAGCAAGATTGTCCACACTGGGTCAGACCTCAAGGCACAGCTTCTCTGAGCAGGCCAGACCTCCTGAGGAGAGACCCTGGATCAATATCAATCACAGAATGCTGCAATCACCTTTGCTTTCAAGAGAACAGCAATAAAATACACCCTTTAAAATAGAAATGGATATTTTTAAGATGCACTTCGAAATATTTTTCCATAATTATTATAAGAAACATTCCTAATGAATTTCACCAGACCAGAGGGAAATCAAGGCACAACCATGTTTTTTTAGGAAACCTCTCAAGAACTCCAAGTGAGAATCAAACTCCAAAGTTTCTTGGAAGTTTTAATGGTTCCCATCGAGGAACACAGGTGAGAAAGTGTCCCCAAGCCACAATCAGAGCAGAGAACTGGAGGCAGAGATGACAGGTGGGGACAAAGAGAAGTCAAGTCTTGGTGCCCTGGGGCACAGCAGGGTCTGTGCCACCAAGGGCTGGGAGGAGACACCTTGTCCTGAGCCACTGGGGCCTCCTGGCACAGCCCCAGCAAGGCTGGGCACTGTCACCCCTTGTCCTGCCCTCAGCATCCCCCCACATCCCAGTGGCCTCAGGGATCTGCTGGGACCAGTCCCTGGGGAGCCTTGGTCAGGAATGGCTTTGAAAGGCTCCTTCATGCTCCCAGGGACTGCAGGTTTTTCAAAGGACTTTGGGTTTTGCTTTTGCCTTGGAGTCTCTGAGAGCTTTGTGCAATCATGGCCTCCAGTTATCTGCTTTAATTAGTCACTTGAGAGCCTTTGTCAGTAACAGCACTCAGTGGGGCTCAATGGCCAATGGCTCAATGCCTCTAGGTGCTTCAGTCTTTTAAAGTTATTTACTTTTTCTTTCTGCACTGAGTCTCTGAGAACTGGTGGCACCCAGGTAAAGTGGGATTTTCTTTTTTTTTTTTTTTTTTCCCAAGCAATAAAAACTCCAAACTTTCATCACTGAAAACAGACACACTCTTCTGGTATGTGCCAGCCCAAGGTGCCACCAAGGAGGCTCCCCTTCTCCAAGGCAGAACCCTGTAAGGAATGTTTGAGACTTTTGCACTCCATGGTTCCCTGAAACCCTGCAGTGTCACAAAGGCCCCTTTGTTCCATGAGGTTCTGAACTGTCACAATGGAAATTTGGATCCATGGGGTCCCACGGTGTCACAATGCTCTTTTTGGTTCTGTGAGGCCTTGATCTGTCACAATGGATCCTTGGTTCCATGAGGTTCATTGGTGTCACCATGGTCTCCTTGGTTCCATGAGGCATCACAATGTCCCAACGCACCCTTGGTTCCATGAGGTTCCTGCAGCAGGACTTCCCCTATGGCCCAGCAGAGCTCATCTGTTCTGTCCATCAGCTGGGACATAACTCAGGGCATCTTCCCCCTCTCAGGAATTGCTGAGATAACCCAGGCTGGACATCTGTCCTGTCCTGAGTTCTCTCTGGTTCCAGGGAGGTGGAATTCCCAGCTGACCATGAACATCTTGCCTCGAGAGCAGACTGAAGGGAGATAAGCCTTGAATTCCTGAGTGACACACATTCATTTTACAAACTATAAATGTTGCACAAAACTCTCACAAAGCAGAAGTCTTCTGCATAGTCTCTGCAAACAGGTAGGGCTTATCCCCCAAGTCTGGATGCATTCTTGTGGTTACTTTTCTGGAAGTTGAGTGAAAGGGCTCCATGTGTACTCCCTCATCATTTTGGTGGCAAGTGACATTGACTCCTGATCTCTGCTATTTCTTCACTAGCTGTAATATAGGAATCTTCATTGTGCACTGTGTTTTTATGTATCTGTACTTCTTTTATTTATCCTGTGCAGTAAGAAGTCCATTTAAGGTCTCTTGTCTGTTAAGATTAAGGCCATTCAGTAAATAATTTCTTTTATAATATACCTAATTTTCTATTCTTAAGAACTTAGGAGAAAAAGCAATTTGGGGTGCAGGTGGCCAGAAACAGAGCTACTGCCAGAAACGTGAGCATAACCATGCACAAGGGATTTCATTACAGGAATAGTTTTAAACAAAGACATTAGAAAGTGTGGTTCTGTGATAGATATGAACACAATTAAAATGTTGACTGATGTGGAATGATTAGAGAAGAACTGGAAGAGGAAATCTGGGAAGAATGGGAAGGCCATAGAGCCAGCTGGTCTAGTGAAGAGATGTCCTTAGACATGGCCATTTAAACAGGAGAGGTGGAAACACCCAAATGAAGAGGGACATGAAACAATAGACAGTATAATGGTAACACAGAGGGGAACATATAATGGTAACACATGGTAGAGGTGAAGGGCAATGTTTCTTCTCCTGCCTCAGTACACTTCCAGGAAGTTTCTGTTCTCTCCTGGTGGGAAACCTTTGACATTTCTTAAAGTACTCAAGTAACCCAGCTAATGAGTTATGCTCATGCCCTTTGCAAGTGTCAGGTCCCCTACAGCCCCAGGGCTCCTGTCCTATAAACATCTGCTCCAGCCCATTCCAAAATTGGGAGTAGCACCATCCTGGTATCATCAGGGAGCTGAGTCTGGAAGGGACCTCAGCAATGTTTTAGTTTTGGTTCTTTGGGGTTCAGGAACTGGTGAGACTCAGAGGCACAGAAAAGTTTCTCTTCATGGCCAACATAAAAAATTGTAAATATCATATAATTTTAAAAGCATCAAAACTCTTCTCTCAGCCATATGAGATGAACCAGCAGCATCTGATGTGCCCACTTATCCACAAGGGATATCCATACAGCAATATTTTTAGATATAGACAAAGGTAATTGTAAAAGACATAAGTGCAATTAAGATGTTGACTAATGAGTTATTTAAAATTCTGAAAGACTGGGCAACTCCCTGAAGCTCAAAGTGGGAAGATACTCAATTGAGAGGCACTGGAATGCCCAGAGTGGAGGTAGAGGAGGAAATCTGGGAGCAATGGGAAGGCCATAGATCCAGCTGGTCTAGTTAAGAGATGTTCATAGACATGGCCATTTAAATAGGAGAGGTGGAAACTCATGAATGAAGAAGGACATGAAAAACCTGAATATTGGTGACACAAACAGAGGGAAAGATCAATATTTCTTCTTCTGGCACTGTACAATTGCAGGTAATTCCTGCTCTCTTGCAGTAGGAAAACTTTGACATTTCTTAAAAGTACTCAAATGATGGAGCTAATCATCCCACAAGCTGCAGGTCTTGTACAGCCCTGGAGGTCTCCTGTCCCAAAAATATGTGCTTTTATCTAAAACAGGGATCAGCATTGTCCCAGGATCATCAGAGAGCTGAGTTGGAAGAGACCTCAGCAATTCAGCAGCCCAATCTGTAAGAAACAGCCCCAGACCAAGTGGTTCAAGGCTTGATGTGGTCTGAATTTGAAAATCCCAAAGGACAGAGATGGGGAAGCTCACTTCCAAGGAAAGGGGTGTACCGATACTTATTGGTGTTAATAGACACCTTCTCAGGGTGGACAGAAGCCTTTCCTACCAGAACTGCCAAAGCAGGAGAAGTCACCAAAGTACTGTTAGACGAAATGGTACCACGCTTCAGAGTTCCAGCCACACTATCCTCAGACAGAGGGCCACATTTCATTTCATTTCAAAGCGAATTAGCCACCTGTTTGGTATAGATTGGGAAGTTCACACCCCCTATCACCCTCAGTCAAATGGCCAGGTAGAAAAAGTGAATTATTTGATTTGAAACAGCAAATTGCAAGTTTAGGACAAGAAGCTCAATTACCTTGGTCCCAGGCTCTTCCATTAGCATTGTCATGGATTCGGACTAAACTGAGGGCAAAAGAGAAACTGAGTCCTTTTGAGATTCTCTATGGAATGCCATATGGGGTACAACAGGGAACACTGGCCCAAGTAGGGGAAGAAACCCTACACAGATATATGGTGGCCCTGAACAAACAACTCAGAGAAATTGAGAAGCATGTGGCTGGAGCTCGGAGCAGAGAACTAGATGGCCCAGTACATGACACACAACCTGGAGATTATGTGTATGTTAAGTCTTTTACAGAAAAGACTCTGGAGCCTCAGTGGGAAGGAGTGTTACAGGTGCTTCTCACCACTAATACTGCAATCAAGATTAAGGAACAGAAGGCTTGGATTCATCATATGCAAGTAAAGAAGGCTCCAGAAGCTCCTTGGAAAGCAACACTGGGTGATAATGAACTGAATTTGAAATTTACTTGAGAAAGATGAATAGATTTTGGATAGAAATGTTAGCCTGGAGAACTGTATTTCTCATGATTATGGCCATAACTGTGACCAAAGTTAATGCAACACCACATATATATAGTACAACTGGGAGATTTTTTTGCCATGGAAAAGCTTATGACGCTTACTCCCGTAGGATGTTATCCCAAATGATGAAGGTTACCAATGAAATTGTTGGGAAAGGGAGAAAGGTTTGGGGTTGTGAATAAGAGTTTCATCAGTTTGAATTTCGTAAGTATCACCAGAATCCTATGAATGACTTTGAATTGATTCTGGATGTTGTGAGACCTGTTTGTCTACCTGTCCTGAGTTTAGACTTAAAATTGAAGGTGTGCAGTTAAGGGGTGTAGATTAGATTACAATATTACTCAGGATTGTGTTGAACCCCAAATAGATGAGACTGCAGAAAATCCACTGACCCAGAGACCAGAAGAAACCACAGTCACTCGAACCCAAACTACCTCAAGGAGAACAATTCAGCCAATAATTACCAAAATTGGACCTTGTGCTATTAAGAGAGTAGGGACCCAAAGATGATTACTGAATCCAGAGTGGTCCCTGAAGCGAGTAGAAATGGAAATACAAGTAAATGCTTCTGCTATACAATAAGAATGTACCCCAATCCTTACCACTTCCTTTATGGATCAGACCACTTGGTTACAGAAACATGCTCCTGATATGCTCAGACAGAAAAGAGATCTTACTGGGATACTAGGGACAGGATTGGGAATCTTGAACACTATGGACTCAGAAGGGTTAATGAATAAATTGGCTGCAACTGGTAGCGACACAATTAAATTACAACAACCTCTACAATCTTCTCTACTAGCCTTAGGTACTAGACAGTGGAAATTTTCCAAAATATTACCGGAGTGGGAAAGTATAGAAGAACAAGACCACAGACTAATAGTGAATGCAATGGGAGCGGCTAATGAAAACATGTCCTTAGCCCTTGGATGTGTACAAGCACAATTATGGATGCGATCCGTAGATGCCTCGATTATTAGGGAAGATGGTAAAGGCACATTCCCTGTGGAGATTCGCAGAATAGTTTGGGATAATGCTTCTGATTTAGAAAAAGAGCTCCAGTCATGGTGGGTCCTAGTTAATTTCACTTATGATCCTGTAACAAGTATGGTAACTGCCTTTGTTCTAACTATACATAATGCATCAGTGAATCTGACACATCCAATAATTATCTTAGGATTGAACCATGAAGGAGCCATCCTATTCCCTTCCGAGCACAGGAAATGGGCACAGAAGGCCAAAGGGAAATGGCAGACTATTAATATAGAGTCTTGTACATTGAGGAAACAATTGGGGTTTATATGTGAAGGAAACATAAATAATGACCAAGATACCTGTCTGGATACAGAGAAAAGCATTTGCCACTTTGAAGTTCACTTGGCCAACCGGACAACCTTAGTTGTGCACAGAGGCCAGGATTGTGTGTGTCTCAGAACACCATGCTCCACAATTCGGGTAGACAAATTAGCTATAAATGAAACCCAGTCCAATCTGTGTATTTGCAACTTTGTTAGAATTGAAGGTTGTGACTTTTCTTATCAAGCACCTGTGATATCGCACCAATATATAAAAGCAAATCTGACTCAGTACAGGAAATATCACCTGTACCTATCAGGATGAATTTGACTTTAGTCAAGCAGCTATGGAAGCATGAGGACTTAAAGGAGATTCTCAAAGAAATTAAGAACAAAGGGAGAAAGACTCTGATCACACTACACCACGACACAGAAACCATAAGAAGAGCTTTCAAAAGATTGGAAGTAGACACCTCTTACCGTTGGTGGGATGCGCTCTTCGGATGGTCACCTTAAGGAACTGGAATACTCAACACATTGGTTCATCCAATTATTGTACTATTAATTTTAGTTGGTGTTAGTATGATTATGTCTATTAAAATGTTCATTTGGAATTGGAGGATATTGCAACGAGTAGCAATTCTAACTTCATTGACGAGAGCATTCAGTGCGGCTTTAAGAGACACCGTGCCTCAGTATGAGGATAAAGGACTTAGGTACTAGTAAAAGAACTTACTAATTTTATAGAAAAGGGGGGAATGAGCCATAATATTCGTACTATTATTTCATAGTTTTGAGAATTGCATGTTTAGGGAATGAGTTATGGGGTAGATATCTTGAAAAACTTAGGAGCTAGAGGTTAGGAATGTAACCCTTAAACATATATATCCTAGCAGGGGGATTAGAAGTTGACAAAGTCTGGTCATATAATATGCAGAACCAGCAAAATATACATATGGAAACAATAAGTGAAACTGATATACATTAGAAAATGCTTAGAGTTAGCCAAAAGAAACCCATCAATTATAAATTTTGACACTGAAGGCAATAAATGAATAAAGGGACTAACAAGTCAGGTAGTCATGGTAACAAGACAGAGGTAAAGAGTTTAGAGTGAGGTAGACGATCCTTACTTCATCTCTTACAACCCTTCAACTCAAATTGAAGACCACTGCCCCAAAACCAAGGGGATACTACGCAGCTGCAATGAGTATGCAGCTAATTTTAATACTAAGTGGGGAAAGGGCGGTGACGGGTAATAAATGTGTATTTGGATAAATGTGTTTCTGGATATGCATGATTTTTGTGAATAAATGAAGGACCAAAAACTGCTGAGGGTGCACACACCTTTTGGAGACATCCCGCATGTTCACCCAGCACTGAAATAAACATATCCTTTTGACTAAATTGGCTGAAAGGTATTTTCCTTGCCTTTCATGCATCACAATGAATATCTCTGATCAGCACCCACAGATGTTGTGCACTCTGATGATACCAGGCACCATCCCACCTCAAATTCAACTCGGAGGTTTGGCAGCCTGGGGAGTGCAAATTGAGGCAAATTTCTGATCGGGGTTATTGAGGTGAAGGGCAGGAATTATCCTATGATGCCTTTACGGTGGTTGACTGATACCCCTGTTTGGCAGAACTAGTGGTCCATACCAAAAATTAAGTTGATAGCCCTTCGTCAATTGGTTCAAATGCAGTGATGGAGAGCATGGGGGCAGTGCAGCCTGGTATGCCTTTGCCCACCATGCTCCCTGCTGGATGGGACATTTTGGTCATTGACTTGAAGGATTGCTTTTTCACAATACCCTTGTGTCCTGAAGATAGGCCAAAATTTGTTTTTACGGTGCCTGCAGTGAACAATTCTGAGCCAGGGCAGAGATATCAATGGAAAGTTTTGCCACAGGGTTGTCATTGTAGCCTGACACACTGCAGCAGGCTGCAGCAAGGTCTTTCTACTCATCAGGTATACCAAGTAGATCCTTCCATTGATATCACTGTGTTTATCACCAATCTGGATTTACATCCTACAGGTATCACTGGCCAGCAGAATGACACATGGTCTGATCCCTTGCACGTTCTGGAGTGGGTTATTGTGCCGCATCAGCTGCAAAAGACAGCAAGGATGGTGTTGGAATTGTTTGCCCGACTGATAATCAAATGCTGTCTACGATGCGTGCACTTGATAGCAGTGGACCCTGCAAGGATTGTATTTCCTGTGGAGCAGGAGTTCTTTGAAGGAGGCTTTGTTAATAGTGTTCCTTGCAAAGTGCACTGCAAGATTTTACAGGACAGATTGCTTGTCATCTGCCCAGCCATAAGCTACTGCAAGTAGCAAAGACAGTTAAGTTGTCTTTGAGACCCAAAAGTAGTCATGTGCCAGTGCAAGGTTCTGCTGCTTTCACTGACAGGTCAGGCAAAATAGGGAAGGCCACTGTTACCTGGGAGGATGAGTCTGATTGGCAAATGCTGGAAGGCCATGTGTTGGAGTCAGTGAGTTAGGGGTCTCTCTGAATTCTTCAGAGAGAAATTAAGAGTGCAGGGATTGAATAAGTCTTAGAGTGAGTTCTGATGTCTTTAGTGAGTAAAAGGTCTGGATTCCACAGCAGTAGCTTCTGTTCTGCTGAAGGTTGCAAAAACACTGATATCTTCAGTAGAGGCTCTAAGCCCACAGTTGTAGACAGGACTTAGACATAATAGCGTTATAGCAAGAATATTGCTTGCATTTCTTAGATAGATTCTATGTGTAGTGTTATACATAACCTGGTGAGCTAAGAAACTAGAATTCTAATAGGTTAAAGAGTGGTGGTCTGAGTTTGCATCTTAGCTTGTTGGAAAAATGCTATATAACAGTATGTATTGGGAGAGGTGTTGCTTTTAGCCATTCTGGCTTCTAGCCATTTGCTTATTGCTACTGCTTTTGCCATTGCTTGCCATTGCTTTTGGTATTGCCTTTTGAGACTGATGTGCTTTGTAATAAGATGTGCTTTGTAATAAATAATCTTTTTAACTATTAGCTGCTTTGCTTATTTAGAAGATTACCCTACAAGTAAGAGCCTAAGAGCTCAGAGCAGGAGCCTATAGAGCTCTGGGAGTTAGGTGCCTGTAGAGCACCTGGGGGTCAGAAAGAACCTCCACATCTGGAATCCACATGTTTGGCATCAGTATGTTCAGGGGTGCCACTGCCTCCACTGGCCTTTTGGATGATATGGGAATGGGTTTAGATCACTGTTCCATCCCTGCCCCTTAGGCACCTCACAGCAACTGCAAATCTCCAGCCACATCCCCACAAAGCCATTCTGCAGGATGTCAAAACCTGCTTTTCTCAAGCCCCTCATTCCTTCTGCTGCTGCCCTTCCCTCTTTCAGTTCCCCAGCAGCCTTTCAGCCCAGAAGCTGCTGAGCTCTCGGGATGCTCGCTGCTCTCCAGCTCCCACACCTCCATCATCTCAGGCTCACTGGCATCCAGGAAGTTCAGCAGAGCTCCCTGCCCTGCTGCTCTCTGGAAGGTCTCTGCCAGCCCAGGTTTCTCCAGGGCCCCCATGCCATGGCCAGGAAGGGGAGTGGAGGCACCGGGGGCAGATGCACACCCTTGCTTAGTATCCCATCATTTCTGGCACAGCTAAAGAGCCAAATCAGGACTTGTTCAAACTCCAGTGAAAGGATCAGATCCTGTCAGGGATACATTGGGCCCTTTCTCATCAAGGCTGACATCAAGTACATGAGCCTTTGATTGGACATTCTCTTTACCAAAGCTGTTGTTCACCTGCCTCCTCCTGCACCCCATGACAAACCCAAAACAACTGCAGGTGCTGGCCCTGCTGCAAAGGCAATCGTGTGGCTGGGCTCTGGGCTGCTCTCCCCATGGCCACCTCCCATCCCTTCCCTCTGGACAAAGCCATGCCAGGGCACACAGCTGCCCAGAAGCTGATGAAGTCTAGAAACAGCATCAGAGACAACTGTGCAGAAGGCCATGGCTGTACAACTCAGAAGCTGAGACAATCTGGAACTGACTTTGCAGGACTGCCTGTTCCAGTAAACACCTTTTTCCTTCCCAAGCAGACAGAGTTGACTTAAAACACCACCAAGACATAGACATGGTTCACAGATACCCGTAGGTTACTAAATGTAGGAGGATTGCTTGGCCAGATTGGACAACTTGAGCTGCTCTGACTGCTTGTTGGGGCGTTCTCAGCAATAAGGCAGAGCAGGAGCCACAACAGAGCCCAGAAACCATTCAAAGACCCCTCCTGCTCTTAATACACAATGAGGATGTGAAGTCTGCTCTACAGCCCCATTGCAAAGACAGCCTGAAGTGCAGTGTCCATCTAAGGTCTTCCTTGGCTCAGTTGCTTCCATGGGCTCACACCAAAGGAAAAGATCTCTGAGCTCTGCCTACAGGGCATAAACTGAAAATCTACTGCACAGGACTTAGCTTGGTCTCTTTACCTTATGTCCTTTAACCTCAGAATTTAGCGCCCTGATATTTCTTACATCGTCATCACAGCCATTGCCCTTTTCCCCATTCTCCTGCTCTCTGCTGCACATCTTGTATGGCTTAGTAGGAGGAGAGCTCTTCTGGATGGGAGGCAAGGGCTTGGAGAGAAGGAGCATAGAGGGATTTGCCAGGGAAAACCTCTTGGCAAGAGGGTAGCCAGTCAGGCCTGCAAAGTGAAGACACAAAATATAACATAAAATAATGCAAACCGAAAGCATCTAAAGCTCCATGTTGCATGGGACACATTTCCTGGAAACCTCTAAATAGCTGCCTAGGGAAACATGTTCCTGCCAGCAGCCCCTTGGGGCAGGCCAGGGCCACACTCTGACCCACTTGCACAGAGCTCCCAGGGCAGCAGCCTGGCCTCTGGGCTGCCCTGGGACAGCAGGGAGCCCAGAGCCCTGTGCTTCCAGCAATGGCTCAGCTGCACATGCAGCCTCCTGCTCCTCTCCCTGCCCCACAGCTGAGCAGCCCTACAGCTCCACGGGGCCCTGGGAGCAGCACAGCTCATGGCAGTGGGTACCTGCAGGGCAGAACTGTTCCCTGGCAATGTGCACAGGCTCTCCAGGCTGGCACAAGACCCTTCCTCCTGCCAGAGAGTGACCCAGCTCCCACCTTACCTCTGTGTGAGGCTGAGCCATGCTCACAAGGGAACAGGTGAGTTAGATGACCTTCCTCCTTTATCATACCATATACATGTCCAATGGTTGAAGCTCTAGAGGGACTTTTGAATTCTTGAGAAAATTTCTTTGTTTTTATTTTTCATGGATCTAGCCTGTGTTTAATTCCTCTGAACACTATTGAGTTATCATGTCTGAAGGGAAAGGTGGAAAGCTCCAATGATAAGAGGGGAGGAAAGATTTCTTCTTGATGGTGGCCTTTTGTGAATATCCAGTAAAGACCCACACAGCTGTGACTGCTATTTCTGCAAACCTCAAAGAGCTCTCAGCAAGCAGGCAGGCCTTGCTGGCTGTTTTATAGCACTGTAATATCATCCTCAGTGTTGGACCCAATCACCAAGCAGAGGAAGAACAGGAAATTTATCTGTAGTGAGACCCAACACTGATGGCTAAGAAAGAAACAGGACTTGCATCTCCTGACCATGTCTGATTTGTGGTCATCTGTGGCCACAGTCCCTGTCCTGGCTGACAGTATGAGTGATTTGGCTACTGTCAAAAAGGAGAAAGCAGAGCAAACTAATGACAGAATGTTGTGATGCCATGGGCGTCCTTGCAGGATCACCTGTAGCTGTCAGCCACCAACTCTGACACAGGGCCAGCACTGACCCCCATGGACCAATTTTCCCTGAACACTGGTGGGAATTTTTCTCCATTTTGGTCAGGCCTTTCAACTCCTTTCTATCCTCACCTTTTCCTTCTGTGGCCTTTCCTTTTCCAGTAGAATCCATGTTTGAATCCGTGCTTGTGTCTCACAGAAGTATCTCGGTTGAATTTGGGAACTGTCTGGGATAGACAGCGACAGGAGCTGGTCCCCAGCCCTAGAACAAGGTGGGGTGACTCCAATGGCCAGCAGTGGGCACAGACAGCAGAGCCAGACGTGTCTCCTGCTGCGTCTCCAGCCGCTGTGTCCGTGTCACCCACAACCTTCCCAGCCCCAGCGCGGGGCTGCCCCTTTGTGACGCGCTCGCCCCTGGTTCTCTTGTTTCCATGGCCACAGAACCCCCACCCCAGCTCCATCCCTTTCCCTTCCTTTCCCAAGGGCAGCCAGCCCTGGGCCATGCCAGGGCCTGAGGGTTTGACACTCTCTAGGAATTTAATGCTTTCCAAAGTTTCTTTTCAAGGTCTTCATTTATGTCCTTCCCACTCAGTTCTGGGCTGCAGCTTGTTGGCTGGGGATTTTGTTTATTTCTCTTCACAACAAATAAAGTGCGGGACACAACCAGGCATTGGAAGTAAAAGAAGCTTTGCACCCCCCAGGATATGACCCCTGAATTCAGTTGGCCGATATTATTAGGGAACAAACTGACCATCTAAACATTCCACCTTTGCTCTGCTTCATTGCTTCAGGGGTTTATTCCCTGCTTTCTTTGTTGCAGAGACAATGAAACACAACATAAACAGGATTTGCCTCAAAATATTTCTGATCTTGGTGCTTCCTGACAATTCAAAATTTTCTTTATAGAAATAGCATGGGGCACGTTCTTCTGAAATACTCTTCAACAGAGTGGTTAAAACTGATCATGCTTGATTTGGCAGAACTGAGCATGAGCCAAGGGACCAGTGGGTCTGATCCCTTTTCCTGCATCAGCAAAATTATTTCTTCAAGTCTCATCTCTCCTACCTTCTCAAAGAAGCTTTGCACTCTTCATTCACTGCCCCCAGTATTTAGTGGGCCAATATGATCAGTGTGTCTGTCGGGTGGAAATTTGCCATGAAAAGGTTCTCCTTCATTGTGGCAGGGGTTTATTCCTGCTTTCTTTCCTGCAGACACACCCAAACCCAACACTGCAACACCAGCCTCAAAATTATTCTCATTTTGACTGTCCCTGAAAATTCAGAACCATCCTCAGAGTGTTATCTGTGGGGGTTAAAGTCGGGTGGACGGTCATCAGACAGACTCAGGAGCTCGCTATATTCTGGTCATGAAGTTTGTAGTTTATTGTAAGGGCGTGGGTATATGAGGGAGTGAGTGTAAGAGAGAATAAGAGAGCAGAGAGAATAGAGCATAGAGAGAATAAGAGAGAGGATAAGGGAGTGATTTACTGTTTACAATACAATAAGTATTCTTCTATGTTGAATATTCTAATTTCCATTAACCAATCTACTACAAAATACTAATTTCCTAATATTTGCATGCAACCTATAGGAATCACTCTATTACCATATTTTATGGCTTTCTTATATATAAACCTAATCTCTAAACCTTTCCTGCCATACTTGGAACAGGATGTCTGTTAGCTCCTTGGTATTTGTGGCATTTGGCATTATCTAAACAAAGGAAGAGGCCTTAAACCTTCACATCTATTTCCTCGTCCCCAACAGTTTCCCTGTTCCCAGGGACAGGCTCCAGGGCTGGGCTCTCACTTGCACAGAATGAAGAAGAGCTGCTGCACTTGCCAGTGGCTCAGGGGGCTCACGATCAGTGCTTTGAATGCAGCTTTTGTGCACACTCTGCCTCCCCGAGCCAAGCAGCATTCCTGGGCATGGACACCCCTGCTGCAGCCAACATCCTCCCAGCACAGCTGCAGGAATGAGATTGCAGCAAGTCCTGGCTGAAGGAGTCTCCAGTCTGCTGCAGCCCTGCACCTGCAGTGGAATCACCTTGTGCTGCCATGGGGGAGCAAAGGGGGTGAGGGGCTCTTTGCAGATGAGGGTCTCCTCAATGTGCTGATGCTGCTGCTGCTCCCTGGGCCTGATTCAGCTGCTGGTGCCTTTCCCTGCAGCTGTATCAGGAGCCTGCCTGGAAAAATGACACTGCCAGTGCACCCATCCCTACCATGGCTCTGCCCACAGGGTGTCATGCCTACCAAACTGCTCCAGGTCATGTGATGTTAGACAACATGATAATACCTTCAAACAATGCATTTTCCACATTCTGCCAAAATCATGGCCACACAGTCCACATGTTGGGGGCAGACTGCTGTTGGCAGAATGGGGGCAGCCCCAGCAGCTGCTCTCCCTGTGGCTGGATGGCCATGGCAGTGGAGGTGAGTCTCTCACCATGCCCACTGCTGTGGCACCCAGTACTCTGCAGTTGTTCCCACTGAACTCAGGGTGCTGCTACAGCAGCAACATCACTCCACAGATTTGATAACAAAGACTTGGAATGGCATACAGGACTTGCCCAAAGAGCTACTAAAAAAAAAAAAAAAAAAAAATTGGAGGGGGCAGGGGAGTTAGAATAATTCACTCCTTCTAATACAAGCATACATGGATTTAAGGAGGGACATTGGGCTAATCATACTGGGGAGTGGTTTGAAAGCCTTGTCTCTAGCCAGATTTTTTTCAGGAGAAAGGAGTAGATATGATTTTGCAACACGTCTGTGAGCAAGTCTGACCCAGAACTCAAAGCACAAGACAAATACTCCCAAATTTGCTACCCATGGGGAAAGGAAGCAGAAAAGCAGATAAAACAAGTGCCATTGCAGCTAAATTGTCTGCATTTATCTCATGGCCCAACCTTTCTGTACAGAAACACCTCAATTCAAATGCACAGCTGAAGATCAAGGAATGAAAGTATTTTAAGAGCATTTAAAGCCTGTTTTCCTTTACTTTCAAGGAAAGGGAGATGCTAAATTCCTTAAAAACAACAATGCAGATCTATTTAGGACTGCATCCTTGAAAACAAGAAATGGAGGTTTTGAGCTGCAGAACTGTTTCCACTGGAAAACCCCTTTCAAGACCAGAGAATCCCCCTAATAACCTGAGGCTGCTAACATGGCCAAGGCCACCACTAAAGCATATCCCAGGACAGGATGCTCTTGGCCTTCTTGGCCACCTGGGCACTCGCTGGCTCATGTTCAGCCACTGCCAAACAGCACCCCATGACCTTTCCTTCAGGGCAGATTTCCAGCCACTCTGCCCCCATCCTGGAGCCTCCCATGGCTGTTGTGGCTGAAGTGCAGGATGGGGCACTTCACCTTGTTGAACCTCATACAGGTGGCCTCAGCCCATGGTCCAGCCTGTCCAGATGTCTCTGCAGACACTTTCTACCCCCCAGCAGATCAACAGTCCCACCCAGCCTGGGTGCTTCTGTTCTGGCTGACCTGTTTGGCATGGACACTTTTGTGCAGAGCCCCGGCACTGGGAGTGGAGGTCTGGGCTCCTGGCCAGCTCAGGGGGCCTTGGCCCAGGAGCCCCAGCAGAGGCAGCTGAGCAGCGCTGCCCCCAGGGTCCCTGCCAGGGAGGAGGACAAGGGGAAGGGCCAGCAGGGCTCAGCCTCACACAGAGGGAAGGTGGGAGCTGGGCCACTGTCTAGTGGCCACCCTTTAGATGGGTTGATTGTAAACCTGTGTGTTCACTCACTTTGTCCCTTTGACCTGATCTATAACTTCTCATTCCCTATCAACGACTCAGATGAAGGCAAGGAGTTCATGGAGTGTGGCATGTTCTGTGCACACTCTGAAGCTTCATCTGACTCTGCATCAACAACCCTGCACAGCCAGGAAAGACAGGGACACGCTGGAGCAGGAGCCCAGCAGGGACACCGAGGGGCTGCGAGGGCTGGAGCAGCTCTCCTGCAAGGAAAGCCTGGCACAGCTGGGCTTCTTCAGCCTGCAAAAGAGACTTAGGCTTAGGCTTGGCCCAACTGCGGCCTTCCAGTACCTGATGGCAACCCACAAGAAAGCTGGACAGGGACTTTGTATAAGGGCAGGCAGAGAGAGCACAGGGGAGAATGGATCCAAAGTGAAAGAGAGTAGATTTAGATGAGAGATGCAGAAAAAAAGACTTTCCTGGAACAGGTTGCCCAGAGAAGCTGTGCATGCCCCAGCCCTGACAGAGTACGAGGCCAGGCTGGATGGAGCTCAGGACAAGTTGGTCTGGTACAAGGGGTCCCCAGGCACGGGGGTTGCAGTGATGTGATCTTCCAGGTCCCTTCCAAGCCAAAGCATGCCATGACTCCGTGATTCTGAGATACCTCCCCTCCTCATCCTCTGGCAGAAAAAGAAACTTGGCACCAAGTTCCACTTTGCAGACCATGTCTTTTGACAACCTGCTACTGTTTCAACAGAGAATGAAAAGAGATGACAATAGTGACACGGTTTCTCTTTTCTACTTGACATTTCAATGCTCCGCTCCTGTCCACACCGGCAAAACTCAGAAGAGGCGATTCTTCCCCACAAAATGCTTTGTCACACCCAAAGAAGAAAGCCACAAGAATGGTAGAATGGCGAGAGCGCCGTGCAGTCCGCACGGGCGGAGAGACCTCCCCTGGAGCAGCTCTACAGGGAGGGCCCGCTCGTGGGCAGTGGCTGTGGCAGCGTTTACGCTGGGACCCGGCTCAGCAATGGCGCCCCAGTAAGAGACGGGGCTGGCTCAGAACGGGGAGGGGGACAACAGGCAGCGAGCTGAGCCCGCTGCTCGCCTTGGCTTGCAGGTGGCCATCAAGTGAGTGGGCTGGGATCGTATCTGGGAGTGGGCATGGCTGGTGAGTGAGCGGGACCAGCGGGAGCAGCCAGCTGGCTAGGCCTGGCAAGGGGGGTGGCAGCCGGGATGCTGCGAGGGGAGTGAGTGTGGAGGGAGCGGGGAGGGAGCGGGGGCCGTGCAGCGTCCCAGGCAGTGGTGAGCTGTGGTGGGCCTGGGCAGGGGGTGCCGAAGGCACGGTGCAGCATCAGCCCCGCTGACGGCATTGGGGTCCCCCCGCAGCATGACCTCGCCCTTGTGCCCCTGGAGCTGGTGCTCAACTGGATGGTGTCGTGCCCTGGCTTCTGCGGCGTCATGTGGCTCCTGGAGTGGTTCAAACTGCCCGACAGCTTTGCGCTGGTCATAGAGAGTCCAGAGCACTGCCAGTATCTGTGGCACTTGCTGGAGGTGGGCGGGTCCCTGCCAGAGCCTGTGGCACGGCGGCTGTTCCACCAGGTGCTGTAGGCCACACGGCACCGCACCAGCCATGGCGTCCTGAACTGCGACATTAAGGCCGAGAATATCCTCGTTGACCTGGGCACCGGCGAGGCGAAGCTCATCGACTTCGGCTGTGACACCATCCTCCAGGACACTTTCTACACCTGGATGGCAGGTGAGCCCAAAGCCGGGGTCCCTCGGGCAGCAGAGGTTCTCCCCTTTGCTGGCACAGGGTGAAGACAGAGGGAGGGAGGGAGGGGGAATTCTTCTTCAGCCAGCTGCAGGACCAGCATGGTACTTCAACCTCCCCCTTCCCCGAGCAGTGCTGCACCCTTGTGGACATAGCTCAGTACTGCAACCCCCACCTGATGAGTGCTGCCACCTTGTAGAGAAAGACTGGTACAGCATGCCCTCCCCACAGTAGTGCTTCCCCCTTGTGGACACAGCATGGTACTGCAGCCACCCCCTACTCTGAGCAGTGCTACCCGCTTGTAAAGCAAAGCCTATTACTGCAGCCTCCCCTCAGTTCAGTGCTGGCCCTGTGTGGACAAAACCCAGTACTTCAGCATCCCCCTCCTGCAAGTAGTGGTGCCCAAATTTGGGCACAGACTGGTACTGCAGCTTTCCCCTTAAGCAGTGCTGCCACTCTGTGGACATATTGTGGTACTGTAGCCCCCTTCCTTGAGCACTGCTGTGCTCTTGTGCATGCAGCATGGTATTGCAACCCTGCCACCTGAACACTGCTGCCCCCTTCTGGACAAAACTCTGTACTGCAGGCTCCCCCTTGAGCAGTGCCGCACCATTTGTGGACAAAGCATGGTACTGCAGTCCCCCTCCCAAGTGGTTCTGATGATTTGTAGACACAGCATGATACTCCAGCACCCCCCCTCCTGCCCCTCCTTGAGGAGTGCTACCCCCCAGTGGACATACCCACGGGGTTTTTTCTCTTGAGGTTTCAGAGGGTGCAGACTCCTTTTATCCTAAAATCCTGGCTGCACGTTGCTCTCTTCCTTTCCCCATTGCCCAAGGTACTAGGAAGGTACATCCTTCCTGACCTGCCTGCCCCACATTCCCTATTGAACGTGGCATCTCCCTCAGAGTTCAGATTTTCACACTTATGCAGACCCTTGTCTGTTTCCGGAGCCAAGCTGTCTGGGCCCAGTAACAAACCTGCTGCCCAAAGTCAGTAGAAACATTACGACCCATTTCACAGACCTAAACACGCATCCCTTCACCCATCAAATGATTTGTAAAGACATTAGCACAAATCTTTCCTCTCACATTGATGTTTCCTGTGCTGATAACAATCTTTGAAGTCCAGCCTTCGCCCTGACCTCTCTGCTGTTGTAGTTCCATGGGCAGAGGTTGTTGTCTCTTCCCCCTTCCATGGGCAGTCCAGTGTTCAGCCATCTCCAGGACAGCAGGGCCCCACCCCACATCACTGTGCCCTGGGAAGATAAAAAACATCATTCCAAATGTCCCCATTCTTTGTTCTTCCCAGGAATTTGGCTCTGCCAATGGGCTTTGTTGCTCATTGCCACAGGAAAAAAAACCACCCTGTGACACTGTGGGGCCCCATGGAACCAAACATCCATTGTGACACTACAGAACATCACTGAACCAAGAGTCCATGGTGACACAACAAGGCTTTGTGGAACCAAAGAGTCCAAAGGACTAAAACAGATCTTGCATGGCTCTGCCTTGGAAATATAAATCTCCATGATGGCATCTTGACACACACTTGAGAAGGGTGTCTGTAGTGGGGAAACTCAGGAGTTTTAGATTGCTTCAAAAAGAGTAAAGGAAATAAACCCCTGTTTGCTTGAGTGCAGTCAGTTCTCCAACCAAAGCAGGTCCCAGGTGAGTGAGGACAAACAGGATGGGGGTGGGGAATGTGGAGAAATAATGTCAACACTGGGTCAGGCCTCAAGGAACAGCTTCTCTGAGCAGGCCAGATCTCCTGAGAAGAGACCCTGCATCAGTATCATTCACAGAACTCTGCAATCAACTCTGCTCTAAAGAGAAACAGTAATAAAAGACATGCTTTAAAGCAGGAACACTTATTTCTGAGAAGCTCTTTGAAATATTTCTCCATAACTGTAGAAAAAACTTCCTAATGAACTTCACCAGAGCAGAGGGAAATCAAGGCAGAGCCATGGTTTTTTCAGGACTTGCTTTATCCCAATGAGCCTGGTGGTGCATTTGGTGCTGAGCGCTTGAACCTCAGGGCCTGAGAGGAGTCCAAGTCAGAAGAAAAACCCAAATGCCTCAAAGCATCAATGGGGCTCACTGAGGTCCATCCCCACCGCAGGTTCCTCACGGACTCCTTGGGAGAGAGAATTGGAGGCCATAATTGCCCAAAAACCTCTCAGAGAGCCAGAGAAGAAAGGGAAAAGGAAAGTACCCTAAAAAAACTGAAGTACCTTGAAGCATTAATGAGCCCACTGAGTATTATTACTGACAAAGGATCTCAAGGGACTAATTAAAGCAGATAACTGGAGGCCATGATTGCACAAAGCTCTCAGAGACTGCAAGGCAAAAGCAAAACCCAAAGTCCTTTGAAAAACCTGCAGTTCCTGGGAGCATGAAGGAGCCCCCCAGGGCCATTCCTAACCAAGTCTCCCCAGGGACTGGTCCCAGCAGATCCCTGAGGCCACTGGGATGTGGGGGGATTCTGAGGGCAAGACATGGGTTGACAGTGCCCAGCCTTGCTGGGGCTGTGCCAGGAGGCCCCAGTGGCTCAGGACAAGGTGTCTCCTCAGAACCCTTGGTGGCACTGACCCTGCTGTGCTCCAGGGCACCAATACTTGACTTTTCTTTGGCCCCACCTGTCATCCCTGCCTCCAGTTCTCTGCTCTGATTGAGGCTTGGGGACACTTTCTCAGTCGTGTTCCTCAGTGGGACCCATTAAAACTTGAAGAAGCTTTGGAGTTTGATTCTCACTTGGAGCTCTTGAGAAGTTTCTTCATCTCCCTCTCAGGGACTGATGTTCAGGGCCTCAGCACAAAGCCCAAGAGGGTCATTGAAGTCCTTGTGTTGTGTCATTGCTGCTCAGCTGGGCTGGGCTCCTGGCACAGAGGCAGCTCCTGGCAAGGGCAGCATTGCAGAGAGACAGCTCTGCCCAGAAGCAGCTCCTGTGCACAGCCCAGCAGGGCTGGGGCTCTGCCTGCAGCTACCCTGTGCACAGCACAGAGGCACAGAGGGGTTAAACTCAGCCTGGACTGGGGGCACAGAGCAGAGCTCAGTGAGGGCTCACTAGAGCAGAAATCCTCACAGTATTTGAAACAGTCACTCTCTGGCTGTGGGAAGGTAAGCTGCAGTTCCTGCAGGGATCTCCTGAAGCTGGCACATGCCACAGCTTTCAGGACCTTCCAGGAGGACTCTCAGACCTGCTGCAGTGCAGGGGATGTGGCCCTGGGCAGGGCTGGGTTTCCCTGCTGCAGCACCCAAGGCACAGCCCCAGGCAGCTCCCTGTGTCCAGGCTCTGCTGCAGGGCTGAGCAGCCAGGGCTGCAGCCAGGGGTGCCCAGGGCTGTCCTGCAGAGCAGGGTCCTGCAGCCCAGGGTGCTGTGCTGGGGCAGGGACTCTGCTGCCAGGGGCAGTTCTCAGCCAGCCCTGGGAGCTGCTCCCAGTGCTGGGGGAGAAGCTGTGGGGACAAGGAGCGACCCTGAGCAAGGCAGGTGCTGCTGCTGAGCGGTGCTGGGTGGGGCAGGGCTGTTCCCACCTCCAGACCAGCCTGGGCACAGTTCTGGAGAGCACTTCCCAAAAGAAGGTGAGCCTGAGATTGCTGTAAAGATCAGGAGATTTCTTGAGAGTGTTTTCAATTTCTTCCTTAGAGAAGGATGGGAAGGCTGGGGTGATGACAAAATGATTTTTGCTTTTTATACTTTTTTCCCTAGTCTTGTAACTTTGTAAACTATTATTATATACTTATATAACCAAAATCTTTTAATAACTCTAGTATACCTCCTAACCTTTCTTTTAGATTTTTTTGAACAGTAAGCTGACCTTCTAAATACATTCCTGAAATAATGTATAGTCTTATTATCAGGAAAATAACCTACAAGAAGAACTTTTTTTTTTTTTTTTTTTTTTTTTTAAATCAGAATGTGAGCAGTCATAGAAAAAATAGGGGCAAAGAAGCCTTTGGAACTACTCCAATGAGTTGACCCAGGGGTGTGTAACAGGGGAAACTGGATCTCCTATTGGATGTTCCTGTTAAATATCCTAGTTAATCAACCTTAAAAATTGTTGGAAATGGGGGCTAAGTGTGCCACATTCCCACTGGGACACCTGGAAGCTTCCAATAATGATCTGTTTTGTACTTTAGCATTCTAACACTCTTGCAAGGGTTTTTTCTCTTTTGATTATAGACAATCAAATAGACTACAGGGGGATGAGAGAAGCAGAACAGGAATTGTACTCAGAGAATCACAGAACATTTGGAGTTGAAAGGGACACACAAGATCACTAAAGCAACATTTGAACATTTACAGAGACTCCAGATCTGTAACTTTGGGTGGTCAGTCTGTCTGCTGGGAGCCTCCCAAAGGGCCTTCAGCCACTCCTCAGACCTGGGCAGCACCAGCATCCCCTTTTCAGGGCCCAGCAGGGCTCTGCTGAGCTGCCCTTGCCCACCTGCACGCAGACCCTGCCCCAGACAGGGCCCTGCAGACAGGCAGGTTACTGTAGGACAGGCGAAGGCACAGAGGGTGGGATGGGCTCTGTGAGCCTGGCAGGGACAGGGCAGCTCTCAGGAGGGAAATGTCCAGGCCCAGGGACATGTTCAAGAAAGGAGAGGGGGCTGAAGATAGCAATGCTGGGGGCAGGAGGGCACTGTTGGTGTGTGGGAGGTCCTGTGCACAGCTGGGTAAGGGAACACTGCCCTGAGTGCCCGGCTGTCTCTGCCCTGCCCTCCAGGCACAGCACCATAACATCTTCTCTTTTTTCTGCACTCCTCTGATATTGTCATTGTTATCTGCTGCTCTCAGGGAGGCTCTGGGATTGCAGCACTGAGTCAGGCACTGCCCTTGGGATTCTTGCCAGGCAGGGATGTTCATGGCAATGGGGTGTCCAAGATTCCCTGGGACCTGTGGGGCTGCGGGCAAAGCAGTCCATGGTAAAGGGGAATGAGCTGAGCCCTCTCCCTGAGACCCCATCATGGACATACCTGGGGGTCTCCTTGTTGTGTCCTTCCAAGTTCTGAGCTGCCCTCCTGGGTGAAAATCTGTGCCAGAGCCTCTCGGAGTTCCCTGAGTGTCCCAGAGGGAAGTGCAGAGATGTCACAGCTGAGGAAATGCTGTTTTATTTGCCAAGGGAGCCGTGAGTGTCCTTGGCAGAAGGGGGTGCTGAGACCTTGCTCCGAGAGCTTTAGGGAAGGTGACACATTAAGGAATCCTCTGGTCTCAGCACGGTTTGGTTTATCCCAGGGTGACACAGGAGTGTGATTGTGCACTGATTCCAGCCAAAAGTGCAAACTCTGGGCAGTTGGGAACAAGCCACTCCACCTTGCCCTGAGCCACAGGGAATCTTCTGCCTCTTGCATCTCTCACTGGCAAACTGTGAGTGCAGCAGAAATGCTGGGGATTTCTGTCCTCAGAGAACCAGGAATGATATGTGGGTAGGAAAACAAATCCTAAAACCAACTCCTGCCATCTTTTTGATTTGGGAATGCAGAAGCTATCAAGCCTTACTGCATTAAAAGTGATTCCACTGGCAAATCCTAAATATCCAGCCTTGTCCCTCAGCCACACAGTCACAAACCCAAGGCTGCAGGGCAGGGATGGCTCCTTGAGAGCGCCCATGCACAGGCCTGGCTGCTCCTGTCACACTCAGACAGCACAACTGGAGCTCAGTCAGGGACTTGGGTGAAGGATTTCCCAGAGCAGGAACAAGGGTGAGTGAGTCACCGGGGGTCAGTCTACAGGGAATGGCCCAGGTTTGTGTTCAAGCAGCCTCTGCTAACTTGTCACTGCCCTTTATCCATTAATAGGTCCCCATATCCAGCCACAGCAAATGTCCAACAGCAGCTCCATCAGCCACTTCCTCCTGCTGGCACTGGCAGACACGCGGCAGCTGCAGCTCCTGCACTTCTGCCTCTTCCTGGGAATCTCCCTGGCTGCCCTCCTGGGCAATGGCCTCATCATCAGCGCCGTAGCCTTCGGCCACCACCTGCACACCCCCATGTTCTTCTTTCTGCTCAACCTGGCCCTCACCGACCTGGGCTGCATCTGCACCACTGTGCCCAAAGCCATGCACAATTCCCTGTGGGACACCAGGACTATCTCCTACTCAGGATGTGCTGCACAGCTCTTTTTCTTTGTGTTTTTCCTTTCAGCAGAGTATTATATCCTGACCGTCATGTGCTACGACCGCTACGTGTCCATCTGCAAACCCCTGCACTACGGGACCCTCCTGGGCAGCAGAGCTTGTGCCCACATGGCAGCAGCTGCCTGGGCCAGTGGCTTTCTCAATGCTCTGCTGCACACGGTCAATACATTTTCCCTGCCCCTGTGCCATGGCAATGCCCTGGGCCAGTTCTTCTGCGAAATCCCTCAAATCCTCAAGCTCTCCTGCTCCAAATTCTACCTCAGGAAACTTGGGCTTCTTGCTGTTAGTGTTTGTTTAGCCTTGGCCTGTTTTGTGTTCATTGTTTTCTCCTATGTGCAGATCTTCAGGGCTGTGCTGAGTATCCCCTCTGAGCAGGGACAGAACAAAGCCTTTTCCACCTGCCTCCCTCACCTGGCTGTGGTCTCCCTGTTCATCAGCACTGGCACATTTGCCAACATGAAGCCCCCCTCTGTCTCCCGCCCATCCCTGGATCTGGCAGTGTCAGTTCTGTACTCGGTGGTGCCTCCAGTCCTGAACCCCCTCATCTACAGCCTGAGGAACAAGGAGCTCAAGGCTGCAGTGTGGACACTGATGACTGGCTGCTTTCAGGAACATTAAAGTGCTGGCAAATTTCTGAATATCACTTGTAATATAAGTCATCTTGGATACTTCTTCTTGATTTGGTTATGAGGTTATTTTTCCTTGTTTTAGTTTTGTCATATTGTCCATAAAAAACAGCCACTGTGTGTTCTATTCCTCATTTTATTTCTGTCCATCTTCCCTGTGGCAACAAAGTATGTCAATGAAAGGCTGCACTCTTCATGGCTTTAAATAAACTGTAGGATTTCTCTCCCAGCAAAGATTTCACTAGAGATACCTTATGTGTTCCCTTCTCTAGAGCTGCTGCAGCAATGTCTGTGTGCAGAGCTGGGACAGAGCAGTGCTGGCACAGCAGCTGTGCCCAGCAGCAGCAGCACTTGGTGTTGCCAGTGCTGCTCCCCTGCCACTGCCCCGCTGCCCTCCTGCCCCTCGTGTTGCTGCAGGGCCTGAGTGCTCTCGGGGCTGGGCACAGCCCTGGGGGTGGCAGTGCCGGGGCTGCAGCAGGGACAGGACATGGGCACTGCTGGGGCAGCGCTGGCACCTCAGGGCAGGGCCTGGGGGCTCCAGGCTCCTTGGTCAGGCTCTCTCCAGAACACTTGGCCAGGCCAATGCTGAGCAGAGAAAACCCCTGTGAGCAGCCCCAGGCTGGCTGTGGGCAGGCTGGGGGCAAACAGCATGGCTGGTGCTCTGCAAGGTCCCTGCAAGGGGGAGACCCTGGCAAGGAGCAGCAGAGCAGGGGCTGATTCATCCTCACTGCGCTGGACAGCCCAGGGCAGCGTCCCAGAGCGTCCTCATGCAGCTGCCAACAACATCCCCCCTCTGCAGCCCTGGCCTCTCCCCCAGCTCACACAGGTGCTGCATCCTTGCAGGCACAGACACGGCAGCACTGGCTCAGGAGCCCCTGTTTGCACTGCACAGAGCAGGCATCAGCACCCCCATGGTGCTGCTGTGGGGAAATGGAGCTGAGTGAGCACAAATGCCATCAGCCCCTGGGGCCAGCAAGGGCTGGGGGATGGGAGGGAAACCACTCAGGTTTGTCGTAGCTTCTGCAGTCAGCCAGGAAGTTTGTTTTCATGGTCTGTGAGTTTCCTGTCCCACAGATATTGTTTCTCAGAGCCAGGGCAGCCTGGCAGCCACCCCCATACTGCCCTGAGCATTTACTTTTCTTCACAATTTCTCTCTTTACTACCCCAGTGACAGATTTCTTCTTACTGACCACACCTATTCCCTCATGGACAAAAAGACCATCCCTCTCTGCCCATTCCTCTCTGGCCCCACTCCCCATTTCAGTTCCTGAGCTGAAACCATAGAACATCCCTTGGGGAATAGGATCATCCTACAAGTGCTTCAGGAATTGTCTGCAGGCTCCTGCAGTGCCTCGTGCTGCTCCCTTGCCAGAGGCACCACAGGCCAGGGGGGCACATCTGGGCTGCTGTGTCTGGGTGTGGGGCTCCCTGTTCTGGGCAGTGAGGAGGGGCTGGAGAGGCTCTGCAGGACTGACAGGATGGGCTTTGGGGCTGTGTGGAGAAGCTGAGGGACCTGGGCTGCTGGACCTTGTGAAGAGGAGGCCCAGGGCTCATCCTGCAACTGCACCAGGGGTGGTTTCAGAGAATCACAGAATCAGCAAGGCTGGAAAAGACCTTGAGGATCACAGAGTCCAACCTGTGCCCTGACACTATCTTGCTCCTCTGAAGATCTTCTTCTCCAGGATAACAACTCCAGCTCCCTCAACCACTCATCACAAGACTTGTGTTCCAAATCCCTCACCAGACTTCTTGCCCTTCTCTGGACATGCTCCAGCCCCTCCACTTACTTCCTAAATTGGAGGGCCCAGAACTGGACACAGCACTCAAGGTGCTGCCCAACCAGTGCTGACTACAGGGGAAGAATAACTGCCCTGCTCCTGCTGGCCACACCATTCCTGATCCATAGGAGTCCGAGGGGTTGGATGAGGGAAATGCTTGAAAGGGGGTGGGGACAAAGTGTTATTGATTGTCAGCCCTGAAGGGTCTTGAATTTCATATCTATTCATACTGCATTAAACATTGCTGTGGGTCAGTATTATTTGGGCATTGCTTATATCCTTCTATAAACAGGAAAAGACAACAATACAAAAGTTCTCTCTGCATTGTTTCCAATAAAGTATATTCACCTGGAATACACATCTGAAATCTTTCTAATTAACCACAGAAGAATTGAAAACTTAAATTATTCCCAGATGTGTTTCTTGTTTGGGTGTTTTGCAGAAATGTTTACGTGTCTTTGCCACTGAATTCCTGAACTGAAGAACTCAAGAAAGAAGAGGCCTCTGGAACAGTAAAATTCATCAGCATCCTCCAAGTGTCAGAGGATCCATCCTGATCAGAGCCGGAATGAGTAGAAATGGGCACAGTTTTGTGGCTGCCCCAGCTCTGGGATGGGCCCTGGGCCTGGAGCAGGAGCAGCTCTGCAGAGCCCCAAGGCTGGGGCTGTTGTGCTGGCCTGGGCAGATGGGCTGGCAGCAGGGGCTGCAGAGCTCTCAGGAGCTCAGGGAGAGGGGAGCAGGGCACACAGGGAGCCTCCTTTTGCCTTGGCCAAGCACTTTCCCAATGACCACCCCAAAAGGCCACATGCACTGACCACATCCTGACCATACTGACCACCCAACTGACCATACCCCTAATGACCACACCCACTTCCCCCACCCCACCAAATTTTTCCTACTCACCACCACCACAGCCCACATGCTCTGACCACATCCACCAACAACACCCACTGACCACACTCAGTGACCACTCTCTACCTCTCACACCCACTGACCACCATCACTGACCACCTTCACTGACTGCAGGAACTGATCACACCCCACTGACTCCCAAACTGACCATACCCCCACTGAGCATATCCCCACTGACCTTAACCACTGACCACACCCCAATTAAAACCATGCTGATCATATCCACTGACCACAAACACTGTCCATACCCCCACTGAACATCCACAATGACCACATCCACTGACCGTACCCACTGACCACTTCCATGGACCACACCACTGGCCACACCCCTGACAACATCCAAATGACTAAACCCCTGACCACCTAAGTGACCACCCCCACCCGACTACCCGACTGACCACATTTACTGACCTTAGTCACTGGCCGTAGACACTGACCACAGCAATGACCACACCCACTGACCACATCCTTCACCAAGACACCACTGACCACACCCTTTGCCAAGACACCAATGCCCACACCCTTGTGATCACACCCACTTACCACCCAACTGACCATTCCCCCACTGACCACACCCCACTGAGTTCTCCCACTGACCACACCCACTGGTCACACACACTGACAACACCTCCAGTGACAACACTGCCACGGCCCACAACTTCTGACAACCCCCAGTGACCACCCAGAATTACCAGAGCCACTGAACACACCCACTGCCTGCTTGTTCTGACCACAATCCACTGACCACCCAAAAGAGCAAACTGACTGACCACCCAACTGACCATACCCTGACTGACCACACACAACTGAGCAGACCCACTGGCCACACCAAGTTACCACACCCTCATTGACCACATCCACTGACCAACCCAATGACCATGCCCACTGACTGCACCCACTGGCTACACCAACTGACCACATGCCACCGACCACCTCCAGTAACCACACCAACTGGCCACTCCATTGCCCACACCCACTGTCTACACATACTTTCCACACCCCACTGACCAAAGCTACTGGCCACACCACTGCCCACATCCCCCTGCCCACCCAAATTATCACATTAACTTCCCAGGGGCCAGGGGACAAGGTCCAGGAGCTGTGCTGGTTCTGCAGAGCTGCAACAGCCCCTGGTTCCACGAGTTTCCATACGGTGAGCAGAGGTTCCTTGGTTCCAGTGATGCCCTGCTGGGTCACAATGGATGCTTGGTTTCATGAAGTTCTGCAGTGTCACCATGGCCTACCTCATTCCATGAGCTTCCATGGTGCCAAAAAGGACTCCTTGGATGCACAGGGTAACAATGGACCATTGGATCCATGCAGCCCTGCTGGGTTACCATGGACTCCTTGGTTTCATGAGGTTCTGGCGGTGTTGCCATGATCTCCTTGGATTCACAGTGGTCGCAATGGACCACTGGATCCACGTGGCCCTGTTGTGTCAAAATGGCCCCGTCATTCCATGAGAAATACAAAAGTTTTGTGCAAAATTTGAGCAAATCCAGATTAATACACCCGCAAACATCTATTTGCACTCAAAAAAGAAGTTAAAGCAGAGAATTGCACCAGCAGCTTCCATCTGCAACAGAGATTCAGGGAAAGGATGGAGACAGAGAATTCAGCTGAAAAACTCAGAGAATTCTGCTTACAGAGATCATTTCTGGTCACACTGTCCCTTGTAGAAAGGTGACATCATTCAAGGCAGCCTGTATTGAGCATGTGGTTCCCCAGTGGGGTTTGTTGTTTAGGAAACCTGCTCAGGCTTTTCCATTCTTTCCTCACCAAATGATGCCTTAAGACCCAAGTTTTCTGTTCTGCTTGGGTGTGCTTTCCGTTGTGCTTTAGACTGATAAAGGCAAAATAGTTCGATCCCAGCTATGGACTCAAGGACAGTTTCTTCAGACTTCAGACCAAAAGTATAAACAATGTGAGAAGAGGAGGGCAGGCCAGCCAGGAGAAGAGGAGGAGGACACCTCACAATTTGAGACTGTTAATTGGATGTTGGACTGCTGTATGTAAATGACCTGAAGTCTATAAAAATGTGAAATCATGTGACCAAGCCCTTTTTTACTTCCATCTTGGAGCCACTCAGGCAGGGCAGGGGCCACGCTGTGGCACTGTGCAGCTAGGGTGTGGCCTTTGTAGGCCTTTTAATAAATACCCATTTTATTTCCCCTAACTCTGTGTGATCTCTGTTCCAGCTCCCAAAGACAACAGTTTTTGGCGAGCCAGGCAGGAGAGGAGGCATCTGGAAAATCCCTGGACTGAGGCCGACAGTTCTGGAAGGGCCCAACGCAGGTCCAGAGATATCAGAGCCAAGAACCCTGGGAACAGAGACATGGGAGTGACGGAATAAGAGGGGATTCTGTTTGTTTAGCATCCGGGTTAGGTGCTAAGAGATTTGTAATTTGTAATTTTGTAAAGTGTGACCACAACACTCCTGCTCTTTATCTGTGAGAAGGACCACCTTCATAAAGAGCAGGTTTGAATTGCAGAGCTCTTGGCATGAAGCCAAAGGGTGCTGCAGTTCATTAGTGTTTGTGCTGTGGCTCAGAGGGTCGTGGGTTTGAATCCCGACTGTTTGTGCTTTGCTGTATGCTTCAGGATATCAGAATGGGTTGCACATCCTCTTCTGAATTTGATAATAATGGTATTCCAAGAGATAGCCCTTTGGGGCTAATATTGAAAAGCTGGGCAAATCTGATTGGAGAGGAGTCTAAGCTTTCAAAACCTAAACTTATTAGATTTTCGGAAAAAATCTGGCCAGTGTATGAATTAGATAATGGAGAAACTTGGACTAAGCTAGGAAGTTTAAATCGAAAATTAATATCAAGTTTAATGTCTCGTATACGCAGAGATAGATTTTTCGAAGAGTTAGAATATGCCTGGCTCTTCTTGGTATTAGCATGTGAGCTGGACCGGGATAAAGAAAAAGAACATGTATTAAAGGGTAAAAAGAAAGAACCAACATTTAATAGGTTATATAAAAAAGCAGAGAAAGCAGAGATGGATCTGGTTGTGTCAGCCATGAAGGCAGAATCGATCCCAGCTGCACTGGGCGTGGGCTCCGGCCGGGGTGCGGCCCCTCCTCCCGCAGCCCCGCAAAGGGGGAAAGGGGGGGCGCGGCTCAGGCAGGGCTCCGGTCAGTGAAGGAGGAGGAAGGCGGCCCTGGCAGCCATGCACACTGTCCCCGCCACCGTCTCCGGCACCCCGGGGGAAGGGCGGAGGAGATTGCCAGTGTGTGCAGCCCTCGGGCCGCCCCGAGAGGAGCGCCCGGGGCACAGGGGCCATTACAAAGAAGGCGGAGAGGGAACCGCTCATGGGGGAGGTGGTGCCTCCTCTGCTCTCAGGCTCGATAGCTGCCCTGGCAACCCCGAAGGCCAGGGCGCAGCCTCTCCTCCCGCAGCCCTGCAAAGGGGACCGAGGGGGCCACGGGGAGCGAGGCGACAACAGGGCGTGAAACAGCCGCAGCTGCAACCAAAGAAGAAATTCGTCTTCCACCTCCCTAAGAAAGAAGGGGCCCCGAGCAGTGCCCCGTGCCCTGCCGAGCTCGCCGCGCCCGGCCCCGGCCTTGCCGAGGGCGAATCAGGCGGGCCAGTGCTGTGCGGGTTGTGCGGCGCCCGAGACAGAGAGCTAAAGCTGCTCCAGCAGGGCGTGCTGCTCTCGGGGCTTCGCGGCTGCGAGACAGAGAACTAGAGCTGCTCCAGCAGGGCACAGACAAGGCTTAACAGTAATGATGCATGTGAAGAGGAGTTATTTTTCTATTTTTAATTGAAAATTGGACAGGCTTTGAAAGTAAGCAATTCCATGTATTGCTTTGAAGCTAACTATAAGATCAATCCATTTTGTAGTGAAATTGTTGCTGGGTGCTGTTTCTTCCCAGTATTTTGGTAGGTGGTCCCCTGCTAGCTGTCTGCATTTCTTCTCCCATTTGTTTTCTGTGCTTGTTTGGTATCACTGCTGAATGTTTCCAATATGGAAACTGGTGTGCAAGAGTTGAGGAATCAGCTTTTGAAATTGTAAAACTGATCTGTAGGCTTTTTTCCTCTTGGATTTGTAAAATTTGGTACATCATCCAAGTTAAGATTCTTCAGAAAATAGCAAGATTGCCCTCTTTCCAGAGAGGCATCTGTATTTTAACCCAGGTGCTTGATGCATCTTGCTGTAAAGGAGCAAGATGCAGAGTAAGTCAGAGAGAAGTCATTAAAGCTGGTAATACACATGGTTGTTTACTGGAAATAAAATAACTAAGGTTTTGCCTTGTAAGAAAGTGAAATCTAATCCCATTGTGAGGGTCATGAGGATAAATACAAAGGACTAAATACAAATGAAGACCAGAAAGATATGAAAGTAATAACTATTCAATTAAGATGCCATACAAAGAAAAGAAAGGTTTCCTCTGAATTTTGTGATGTGTTTTTTAGATTTTTTTAATTACTACTCCACCACACAGGCCACTGTATTGCAAGACTCAAGTATTTGCAGAGTTAAGCAGACCCAAAAGCTTGGCCAAAACCTTGCTACCACATATCTGAAATTAAGAGTTTTGATAGCCTTTTCCTTTCTCACAGACCCATGATTTTCTCTTGGTTCCTCTTCATCTGTCCTTCCCTGTTGCTCAGCTGAATTGTCTGATGCTCTGGAAAGATGTGGCTGCTGCTGGCTCAGCTCCCTGTCCTGAAGTGGGGAAGAGATGGAGGCACTTAGGAACCACCTGAACACTGAACTTCCTGCCCCTCTGTTTCAGCTCCCAAAATGAATTTGGGCTTGAGCTGTTTCTTTCCCTCTTTCTCCCTCCAACTGACAAGTTCACCTGTGATAACCTGAACATTACTTATTATACAGACAGCTACTGAAGAGAAAACAATCTGTACCTAAACCTTCTCTTGTGTTTGGTGCAGGTGGAGCTGGCTCATACAAATTCTGTTGTCAAGTTGGAGGACTTTGCTTTGCAAAGATTCAGGGGCAACCCTGTCAAGATGTAATTCTCATTCTATGTCTGCTGCATTTCTGGTTTGCACAGCAGCAGTGGCATCCCAAACTTAAGCAGATACACTGCACTGTGGAGCTAGATGAAAGCATATTCCTTCAAAACAGGAGCGGAAAATGAAAAAATCCCAAAGGGCACTCTTTCAAAGACTTCTTGGAATAAGAAACAGAATTAGAGTCTACTCCAGTCATCTGCAGGAGCATTTTACACCTCAGCGACAGGGGTACCTTAAAGTGATGCTGCAGATGAAACGCTTCTTACTTGGGAAGCCAAAGACTTCCTGTGCTCTCCTTTAAATCACTGGAGCAACAACCTCTTTTAGATTGGTCACCCACTCCGTTCAAGGGATTCTCAGGCATGCTGATGTGTTCATGAGTGTGTTTGGGTTTGACTGGGAAATGTGTCTAAAGTGGTAAATCAGAGCCATCTTTCTACCTTTGGGTAGGCAGGTCTGGGTACTCAGCAATATTCCAGAAGAAAGGCAAGAAAACTAATTTGAATGCAAAAGGAAGAGTGCCTTTCACTACTTACCACAGGAGACTCATCGCCACTAAGAATAAATCTGAATTCAGGCACAGAAGATTCACTTGTATGATTTATGAATTGTCCAGCAACTGAAGAAAGAGAAGGTTAGAATCAAGGGCACTGATTGCAGAGGAATGAAATGGGCTGCCACTGTGGAACAGCATTAGGTTGAATTCACTGTCTGCCCTGGGCCTCTATTTACTCAGGAACGTGTCCAAAAGTTCACCCAAGCTTTGCCCTCAACAGTCCACAGGGAGCACTGTCAGCCCTGTCCTCTGAAGAGGAAATACTAGAGGAAGAACAGCTGAGCTCCTCACAAGTTCTCTTGGATTTTGATGAACAAGTTCAGCTTATGGAAGATTCACACCAACAGGTGAATCATCTCACACAGGGGAATGATTAGCACACAGGAGAAGATAAACAACCAACAATAGAGGGGATCCTAATTTTACACTACCATGCTATACATGTTCCCCTGAAGGATGGGACACAGCTAATGACAAACTTTCCCTTATCTTTTTCAAGCTTGGGAGACCCCACACTCAGGTTGCCACCTCCACTGTGACAGCTGCAGTGACTGCCAGCTCATCAGAACACACATTCAGGTGATTGAGCAGCACTTGAGGACCTTTGCTACACAGCTCATCTCTCACTAGGGGCCAATGTAGCGAGCTCATTAACAAACCAAAACAGTTGTCAGAGGGCTTGTTGTTTCAGGATGCTGTACCAGGTGATTCCTCAAGCCCCAGGTTTCCCTTCCTCCCCAGTAAAGGGCATAGAAACTGGCAAAAGCACATGGCCAGCAGGTCCTCACGCTCCAGAAGAGCTCCTGCTCTTACCAGACTCCAAAGCAGGTGTACCACTTTCCACAAGCTCTGTTGGCTCTGCCTGTGAAGTTCCACCTGTGCTGGAGGGCTGCAGCCTGCTCCGTTTCCGAGCTGGTCCGGAAGCAGCTGCTCCTCCAGGGCGCTTTCGCTGACCCTGGGAGAGAACAAAGCCTTGGCATTTTCCCAGGCTCTGATATGAACACGGCCCTTGGTTCTTACAACACCAATGACGGCACACAAGGATACAGAAAGCAATCCTATGAAGGCTGGAATACAGATCAAATAGTGCTATGAGCCATTCCCACCTGAGCAAATCACATCAGAGAAAAGACCTCACCCCTGATTTCTGACAAGCTGCCTCACCAAGAAGGAGACTGTTCCAATGGCTCGAGAACAAGAAGACCACTTCCCAGTTCTATCAGATTGCTGCACACACTATAAGCTACTGCTAACAACCACAGAGATTCAAAATCTTCAGTATTCTAGAACATGAAGTTCCTTGAAGTTTTTAAAAGCTTCTGTGTTTCTATTTCCCTATGTTCCTATGCATTTGTTACAATTTCTTGAAATCCTTTCTAGAAGCACCCTGGAAAATGTTTCAAGAATCAGATTTGCATGGAGTAGCAAAGTACTTACTGAGCTCATGGTGTTTCACGAGCAAAACCAGCGGCCAAGTAAGCAGGGCAAACACCAACAAAGGAATGCCAGGGATGTGATCAATCCCTTAGGTTCCTTTGGGTAGCCCACTGCAGATTTTTCAGAGATAGAGAAAACTGCTCTTCCAAATCTATCAGAAAAGTAGAGTGGAGATTATCTATTTGGAATGCCAATCTTCTTGAACACCTCTATGCCCCAGTGTCCCATTCCCAGGTCTCCAGCTGCTGTCCGAAGCTGGATGAGAAGTCTGTGGCTCTGGTTCTTGAGCCCATGTGCAGCCCATCCTGCAGCCCAGCCCAGCCCCTCAGCAGCAGACGCCTTTTCAAGACGTGTCTGCACTCACCTGCAAACTCACACCAGAGTTTGGATCGAAAATGGAAGCAAATCTCTCTCTGTTCCCACTCGAGATGGAGAAGACGGATGCTCCACGTCTGCAGCGCAGCAGAGAATCCGTCAACTGGCTCGAGAAACTCCATGTCAACAGAACCTTGGGAGCAGGAGTGACCCTGGCAACCGGTTCCAACATTCCATGCCCAGGTAACGGGTGTCCCTTTTGCTCACCCATGGAGCTCCAGAATGCCATGGAGGCACCTCAACCATCGCCTGGTTCCGCTGCCACCCACTGGATCAGGGTGCCCAGGGCCCTGTCCAGCCCGGCCTGCAACATTCCAGGGACAGGCCATGCACAGCTTCTCTGGGCAGCCTGTTGCCATGTCTCAGCACCGTCACAGCTGATGCCAACGTGCCATGGAATGTCCCCCTTGCAGTGCAGGCCCTTCCCTTGCCCATGGCTCCCTGCCCCCTGCAGGCACTGCAGGCCGCAATGAGGCCTCCCCGGAGCTGCTCCTCTCCAGGCCGGACAGCCCCGGCTCTCCCAGCCTGGCTGCACAGGACGGCTGCTCCAGGCCTCCACACATGCCCAGGGCTCCTGCGGCCCTGCTGCACAGGCACATCCCGCCTGTGCTGGGCACAGCTGGACACGGCTCTGCCCTGGGGCCTCAGGGGCAGAGCAGGGCAGGGCTGCACCTCCCGCCGCCCTCAGCCTCAGCCCTGAGCGTCACTGCAGCCTCTGTGCCCACAGAAACCCCAACAAACCACACCAAACCACAGCAAACATACATTTACACCCTTCCTTGGCCCTCCTTTTCCTCGGTTCTCACTCTGTTGCTGTTTTAGGTCATACAGGAGTGTCTTAACTTTAACCATAGTAAATCCAAGTGTGTTTAACCATAGTAAATCCAAAATCCAAGTGTGTTGGATTTTTTTCCAAACTGTGGAAAGTCTCCCAATTCAGATCCTTATTTCAAGTCTCTGAAGTCTTAACATTGTCAGGTGTTCAACTCGCCCTCCAGCAGAATTTCCCAACAGGGCTCAGGGGTTTGTTGTGCTCCCGGGGACAGCACCTTCCTCCCCAGGCCCTGCTCTGCTGCCAAAGGTGACACAGCAGGAAAAGCAGAATTGACATTCAGGTTTCCTTCCAGCCACTCTGCCACGGGACCTGTGTTCACAGGGATGGGCTGGGGCTCCTGAGAGCTCCAGGGAACCCATCTCAGCCATGCCAGATGCAGGGATGCTCCTCAGCCCTGGTCCCATTGGGTGCTCTGTGGAGTGGGGAGAATGGTGGGAATTGACCCGGTGCTGTGGAGAGCTCAAGGATTCCTTCACCTCTGCTCTACGTGAGGAGGCTCTCTTCTTAATTTCTGTTATTAGAATTCCTCATTTTTGGTAATTGACACCCTGTTGAAGAAGGAGTGGAGATGACTTGTCCACTTTTTGAAAAATTCCAAAGGAGATTTAATGCTTTATGTCAAAATGCTACGATGCGAAAGCAATCCCAACTATGAATTGAATATATGAATATATGAAGAAATCAGCACCAGTCAGCACTTGTATGAGTCCCAAAGCACTGTATATGAGAAATGAACAATATAAATATGCTGCCTCTCTGGTCTGGACATTCAAAGCTCAAATAACCACCAATTCTCCTATGCCTACATCACCGATGAAATGAGCTGAAAATATGCATTTCCTTCTGTTGGCAACTATTCAGCAAGACTAAAACCTGTGCTTGAATTCTTCAGTTACCTTTTGCTAATCAATGCTTTTCTTGATCAATATTTTCCAAAAATTGTGTGCGTGTATATATACATATATACATATATTTATATTTATATATATATATATATACACACTCATTGAAATGGGTAATTACTAAAGATATAGCAAATTTTAAAAGACATTTTTAACCAAAATTGCTTCTGCTGATAGTGTTGAGCCCTGCTAAAATCAGGTTCAACCTAATAAAACATCAGGTAAATTCCATTTCATTGCAGGTTTTCTAAGAGCAAACTTACTACATCATAAATGATTTATTTACATGCTTTTTTTCAATGCAAATGCCTGGCATTTAATTTCATCTAGAAATACATCTATTTAAAAAGACCTTTCCGCGTACTGCCATTGCATCCACCAAGTAGGGGAACAGAAAACATCCGTTACGGCCATGGTGTAAGTAAATCATTCTATGTGTGTCTGTTGGAGGATTATTTTTGAGCAATTTTGACAACTCTAAATGATTTCATTGAAAACCAGAATCAAAAGACCACTTTCTCAGGCTTATACTAATATTTACATTTTTTTATTATTTAGACCTAGCCTCTTAAAAGTTAGGGGTACAATGAACCCTGAGTATGACTACCTCTGCCTCTATATGGCCATATTAAGACATCATCAAATATGACTGAGGAAGCAGATAAATAACACAATAAAGAGAAAAATGAAAAAACAAAATTAAGCATACATGACCACACAGATGACTAACTTTTGACACACAGAGGACCTTGGTTCAGTTTGGTCATCTGAGATTTCTCTATCATGGCACAATGGATTTACTGTTGCATTGTTTACCTGAAATCTGCCTTTATCTCTTTATAAATTGTATGTTATGGAAGTAATTTTCTTTCCGCTCTTATGTGCAATTCCTACATCTCTGTATAATTGCATTCCTCTTCTCTCTACCTTACGATTATATGGCTGGAATTGAAGGAACTGGAGCTACAACACAGTTGTACTGATACCAGCTCCAAGTCGGTAACCAGCTTCATACATCCAAAAGCACATTCCTTCACAAGCCTCCAGATCCTAGTTCTAATGAAACCTTACAACACTAAATGCAGCACTTTGCTCATATACTAGTTATTCTCAAAGAGAATTGCTTTCTTTGGATGTTTCTCTTGGACGCTGGACTTTGGAATCTAGTATTTCCATCTTCTGAGCAATGAAATTGTGACATTTTCACCAAAGTGTCCACCAGACTGTGGCCTGAGAAACTGAATCCCTCAGTGTGGGAGCCCTGGAAGCTGCCTGAGGGGCAGAAATCTCCATGCTATGGAGAAAGAGGCCATGAGCTGTTGGAGGGACACTAAGGACATGGAGAAGAACTACTTCCACCCCACAGCCCTTTGTGGTTTCATGTTAATGTACCCCAGTTCTGTTTCCCTGCTTGGCCCGTTGGCCTCTTCACTCCTTTTCCCCCTTACGTGTATGTTCCCTAAAATGTTCTCTTTTCCCTGGACACCCATTGGCCCCATTTTCCTGCAGAGCCCGGCCACTTTTTACACTCTTGGTTGTCCCCCTTTTCTCTGCCAGTGCCCCTCCCCTGAGCCCTCAGTCCATTGGCCCTGATGCTCTGCTCCATCCCCTTTGTGCCTGATATTTAAAGCTGGACCCTCCAATTTTCCATGTCTTTGATCCTGGACCTTTCACTTGTGCCTGGAATAAACCTGCTCTGTGAAAGGCATTTCTCACTTCTTTTGATCTATTCCTGGATTATCTGGAGTGTGTGGGCTTTCTTTTTCCCCTGTGAGTGAGCCTGTGCCACCAAAGCTGCTTTCCTCCTTTACTGGAGACACTTTCAGAGTGCTGCAGCACCTCACCACCACCTCACCCTAAAACAAGTGGCGGACTTAACAGGGGCCTTTTGCAGGTTCCTGAAAGTGTCTCCAATAGCCTTCAGCTACAGGATTTTAAGCCACATTCCATGTCCACTTTAACAAAGAGATCCCTAAGTGTTATTGGGGAAATCGCAGGGGTGGCAGACAATCTTCTGTGGCAAAGAAGACCTGTCAAGAATGAGAACCGCCCTCAAGATCTTTTCTGTTACACCCTTGGTGTGGTGAGTGTTTGGAGTGTCTCCTTCTGCCAGAATTTCTTCCTTTTTTCTTGGTAGTGGGTGTGGGAGTCCAGGGTACCTCCCTGGCTCCTCTGCGTTGCAAAAACCTCCCTGGCAGACCCCTCTGAGACCCCCGAGTGTTGTCCAGGAGCCGCAGGGGCTGGATTTGGCTCCTGGGGAGAATTTGCCAACGCTGAGGGAAGAGACACAGAAAATGATGACAAGTAGAGTGTAAATTAGAATATTAGAATGTAGTATAAGTAGGTTTTTGGATTGTTTATATTAAGAGCCATGTGGCCAAGGTGGAGGAACCTGGGTGTGGTGGGCTTCTTCTTCCTTCTTCTTCATGTCCTCCATGTTGAAGTTGCATCCTGGGA
>NW_027635869.1:59153-81869 GCF_903797595.1 Erithacus rubecula
ACATTCCACCTTTGCTCTGCTTCATTGCTTCAGGGGTTTATTCCCTGCTTTCTTTATTGCAGAGACAATGAAACACAATAAAAACAGGATTTGCCTCAAAATATTTCTGATCTTGGTGCTTCCTGACAATTCAAAATTTTCTTAATGGAAATAGCATGGGGCACGTTCTTCTGAAATACTCTTCAACAGAGTGGTTAAAACTGATCATGCTTGATTTGGCAGAACTGAGCATGAGCCAAGGGACCAGTGGGTCTGATCTCTTTTCCTGCATCAGCAAAATTATTTCTTCAAGTCTTATCTCTCCTACCTCCTCAAAGAAGCTTTTCACTCTTCATTCGCTGCTCCCAATATTTAGAGGCCCAATATGATCAGTGTGTCTGTCGGGTGGAAATTGGCCATGCAAAGGTTCTCCTTCATTGTGGCAGGGGTTTATTCCTGCTTTCTTTCCTGCAGACACACCCAAACCCAACACTGCAACACCAGCCTTAAAATGACTCTCATTTTGACTGTCCCTGAAAATTCTGAACCATCCTCAGAGTGTTATCTGTGGGGGTTAAAGTCGGGTGGATGGTCATCAGGACAGACTCAGGAGCTCGCTATATTCTGGTCATGAAGTTTGTAGTTTATTGTAAGGGCGTGGGTATATGAGGGAGTGAGTGTAAGAGAGAATAAGAGAGCAGAGAGAATAGAGCATAGAGAGAATAAGAGAGAGGATAAGAGAGCCATTTCCTGTTTACAATACAATAAGTATTCTTCTATGTTGAATATTCTAATTTCCATTAACCAATCTACTACAAAATACTAATTTCCTAATATTTGCATGCAACCTATAGGAATTGCACTATGACCATGTTTTATGGCTTTCTTATCTATAAACCTTATCTCTAAACCTTTCCTGCCATACTTGGAACAGGATGTCTGTTAGCTCCTTGGTATTTGTGGCATTTGACATTATCTAAACAAGGGAAGAGGCCTTAAACCTTCACATCTATCTTCCTCGTCCCAACAGTTTCCCTGTTCCCAGGGACAGGCTCCAGGGCTGGGCTGTCACTTGCACAGAATGAAGAAGAGCTGCTGCACTTGCCAGTGGCTCAGGGGGCTCACGATCAGTGCTTTGAATGCAGCTTTTGTGCACACTCTGCCTCCCTGAGCCAAGCAGCATTCCTGGGCATGGACACCCCTGCTGCAGCCAACATCCTCCCAGCACAGCTGCAGGAAAGATGATTGCAGCAAGCCCTGTCTGAAGGAGTCTCCAGTCTGCTGCAGCCCTGCACCTGCAGTGGAATCAACCTTGTGCTGCCATGGGGGAGCAAAGGGGGTGAGGGGCTCTTTGCAGATGAGGGTCCTCCAATGTGCTGCTGCTGCTGCTCCCTGGGCCTGATTCAGCTGCTGGTGCCTTTCCCTGCAGCTGTATCAGGAGCCTGCCTGGAAAAATGACACTGCCAGTGCAAGTGACAGCCACCCATCCCTGCCGTGGCTCTGCCCACAGGGTGTCATGCCTACCAAGCTGCTCCAGGTCAGGTGATGTTAGACAACATGATAATACCTTCAAACAATGCATTTTCCACATTCTGCCAAAATCATGGCCACACAGTCCACATGTTGGGGGCAGACTGCGTTCAGGCAGAATGGGGGCAGCCCCAGCAGCTGCTCTCCCCATGGCTGGATGGCCATGGCAGTGAGGCTGAGTCTCTCACCATGCCCACTGCTGTGGCACCCAGTGCTCTGGAGTTGTTCCCACTGAACTCAGGGTGCTGCTACAGCAGCAACCATCACTTCACACATTTGATAACAAAGACTGGAATGGCATACAGGACTTGCCCAAAGAGCTACTAAAAAAACCCAAAAAAATTGGAGGGGGCAGGGGAGTTAGAATAGTTCACTCCTTCTAATACAAGCATGCATGGAATTAAGCAGGGACTTTGGGCTAATCATACTGGGGACTGGTTTGAAAGCCTTGTTTCTAGCCAGGTATTTTCAGGAGAAAGGAGTAGATAAAATTTTACAACACGTCTGTGAGTAAGTCTGAGCCAGAACTCAAAGCACAAGACAAATACTCCCAAATTTGCTACCCATGGGGAAAGGAAGCAGAAAGGCAGATAAAACAAGTGCCATTGCAGCTAAATTGCCTGCATTTATCTCATGGTCCATGCTTTCTGTACAAAAGCACCTCAATTCAAATACACAGCTGAAGATCAAGGAATGAAAGTATTTTCAAGAGCATTTAAAGCCTGGATTCCTTTACTTTCAAGGAAAGGGAGATGCTTAAATTCCTTAAAAAACACAATGTGCAGGTCTATTTAGGACTGCATCCTTGAAAACAAAGAATGGAGGTTTAGAGGCTGCAGAACTGTTTCACTGGAAAACCCCTTTCAAGACCATAGAATGCCCCTAATAATCTGAGGCTGCTGAACACGGCCAAGGCCACCACTAAAGCATATCCCAGGACAGGATGCTCTGGCCTTCTTGGCCACCCTGGGCACTCGCTGGCTCACTGTTCAGCCACTGCCAAACAGCATCCCATGACCTTTTCAGCTGGGCAGATTTCCAGCTACTCTGCCCCCAGCCTGGAGCCTCCCATGGCTGTTGTGGCTGAAGTGCAGCATGGGGCACTTCACCTTGTTGAACCTCATACAGATGGCCTCAGCCATGATCCAGCCTGTCCAGGTGTCTCTGCAGACACTTTCTACCCCCCAGCAGATCAACAGTCCCACCCAGCATGGGTGCCTCTGTTCCCAGGGAAACTCGCTGACCTGTTTGGCATGGACACTTTTGTGTGGAGCCCCAGCATTGGGAGTGGAGGTCTGGGCTCCTGGCCAGCTCAGGGGGCCTTGGCCCAGGAGCCCCGGCAGGGGCAGCTGAGCAGCGCTGCCCCCAGGGTCCCTGCCAGGGAAGAGGACAAGGGGAAGGGCCAGCAGGGCTCAGCCTCACACAGAGGGAAGGTGGGAGCTGGGCCGCTGTCTAGTGGCCACCCTTTAGATGGGTTGATTGTAAAGCTGTGTGTTCACCTCACTCACTTTGTCCCTTTTACCTGATCTATAACTTCTCATTCCCTATCAACAACTCAGATGAAGGCAAGGAGTTCATGGAGTGTGGCATGTTCTGTGCACACTCTGAAGCTTCATCTGACTCTGCATCAACAACCCTGCACGGCCGGGAAGGACAGGGACATGCTGGAGCAGGAGCCCAGCAGGGACACCGAGGGGCTGCGAGGGCTGGAGCAGCTCTCCTGCAAGGAAAGCCTGGCACAGCCGGGCTTCTTCAGCCTGCAAAAGAGACTTAGACTTAGGCTTGGCCCAACTGCAGCCTTCCAGTACCTGATGGCAACCTATAAGAAAGCTGGAAAGGGACTTTGTATAAAGGCAGGCAGAGAGAGCACAAGGGAGAATGGATCCAAAGTGAAAGAGAGTAGATTTAGATGAGAGATGCAGAAAAAAAGACTTTCCTGGAAGAGGTTGTCTAGAGAAGCTGTGCCTGCCCCACCCCTGACAGTGTATGAGGCCAGGCTGGATGGAGCTCAGGACAAGTTGGTCTGGTACAAGGGGTCCCCAGGCACGGCACGGGGGTTGCAGCAATGTGGTCTTCCAGATCCCTTCCAAGCCAAAGCATGCGATGACTCCGTGATTCTGGGATACCTCACCTCCTCATCCTTTGGCAGAAAAAGAAACTTGGCACCAAGTTCCACTTTGCAGACCATGTCTTTTGACAACCTGCTACTGTTTCAACAGAGAATGAAAAGACATGACAATAGTGACACGGTTTCTCTTTTCTACTTGACATTTCAATGCTCCGCTCCTGTCCACACCGGCAAAACTCAGAAGAGGTGATTCTTCCCCACGAAATGCTTTGGCACACCCAAAGAAGAAAGTCACAAGAATGGCAGAATGGCGAGAGCGCCGTGCAGCCCGCACGGGCAGAGAGACCTCCCCTGGAGCAGCTCTACAGGGAGGGCCCGCTCGTGGGCAGTGGCTGCTGCAGCGTTTACGCTGGGACCCGGCTCGGCGATGGCGCCCCAGTAAGAGACGGGGCTGGCTCAGAGCGGGAAGGGGGACAACAGGCACCGAGCTGAGCCCGCTGCTCGCCTTGGCTTGCAGGTGGCCATCAAGTGAGTGGGCTGGGATCGTATCTGGGAGTGAGCGGGACCAGCAGGAGCAGCCAGCAGGGGGTGGTAGGTGGGGCGAAGGCCAGGCCTGGCAAGGGGCGTGGCAGCCGGGACGCAGCAAGGGGAGTGAGTGTGGAGGGAGTGGGGAAGGAGCGGGGGCCATGCAGCGTCCCGTGCAGTGGCCAGCTGTGGTGGGGCCGGGCAGGCGGTGCCGAAGGCACGGTGCAGCATCAGCCCCGCTGACGGCATCGTGATTTCCCCGCAGCATGACCTCACCCTTGTGCCCCTGGAGCTGGTGCTCAACTGGATGGTGTCTTGCCCTGGCTTCTGTGGCTCCTGGAGTCGTTCAAGCTGCCTGACAGCTTTGCACTGGTCATGGAGAGTCCGGAGTGCTGCTGGGACCTGTGGCACTTGCTGGAGGCGGGCGGGTCCCTGCCGGAGCCCGTGGCACGGCAGCTGTTCCATCAGGCCGTGCTGCATTGCACCAGCCGTGGCGTCCTGCACTGCGACATCAAGTCCAAGAACATCTTCGTCGACCTGGGCACCGGCGAGACGAAGCTCATCGACTTCGGCTGTGACACCATCCTCCAGGACACTTTCTACACCTGGATGGCAGGTGAGCCCAAAGCCAGGGTCCCTCGGGCAGCAGAGGTTCTCCCCTTTGCTGGCACAGGGTGAAGACAGAGGGAGGGAAGGAGGGGGAATTCTTCTTCAGCCAGCTGCAGGACCAGCATGGTACTTCAACCTCCCCCTTCCGCAAGCAGTGCTGCACCCTTGTGGACATAGCTCAGTACTGCAACCCCCACCTGATGAGTGCTGCCACCTTGTAGAGAAAGACTGGTACAGCATGCCCTCCCCACAGTAGTGCTTCCCCCTTGTGGACACAGCATGGTACTGCAGCCACCCCGTCCTCAGGAGTGATGCCCTCTTATGGACACAGATGGGTACTGCAGCTCTCCCTCTGAGCAGTGCTGCCCCATTGTGGGCATAGCCCAGTACTGTACCCTCCCCCTGTTCAGTGCTGTCCCCTTGTGGACAAAACCCGGTAATGCAGGACCCTCCTTCCGAAGCAGTGGTGCCCAGTTTTGGACACAGACTGTAACTGCAGCCTTCCCCTCAAGCAGTTCTGCCCCCTTGTGGACACTGCATGGTACTGCAGCTCCCCTCCCCAAGCTGTGTTACCCCCTTGTGGACACAACATGGAACTGCAGTCCCCCCTTCCCTGAGCAGTGCTTCCCTATTGTGAATGCAGCATGGTATTGCAGCCCCCACCTTCCGAGCAGTGATGCCCTCATGTGGACACGTGCTGGTACTGCAGCCTCCCCCTACTCTGTGCAGTGCTACCCGCTTGTAAACAAAGCCTATTACTGCAGCCTCCCCCCAGTTCAGTGCTGCCCCTGTGTGGACAAAACCCGGTACATCAGCACCCTCCTCCTCCAAGTAGTGGTGCCCACATTTGGACACAGACTGGTACTGCAGCCTTCCCCCCAAGCAGTGCTGCCACTCTGTGGACATATCGTGGTACTGTAGCCCCCCTCCTTGAGCACTGCTGTGCTCTTGTGCACACAGCATGGAATTGCAGCCCTGCCACCCAAACACTGCTGCCCCCTTCTGGACAAAACTCTGTACTGCAGGCTTCCCCCTGAGCACTGCCGCACCATTTGTGGACAAAGCATGGTACTGCTGTCCCCCTACCAAGTGGTTCTGATGCTTTTTAGACACAGCATGATACTCCAGCACCCCCCTTCCCACCCCTCCTTGAGGAGTGCTACCCCCTAGTGGACACACCCACAGGGTTTTCTCTCGAGGTTTCAGAGGGTGCAGACTCCTTTTATCCTAAACTCCTGGCTGCATGTTGCTCTCTTCCTTTACCCATTGCCCGAGGTACTAGGAAAGTACATCCTTCCTGACCCACCTGCCCCACATTCCCTCTTGAACCTGGCATCTCCCCCACAGTTCAGATTTTGACACTTATGCAGACCCTTGTCTGTTTCAGGAGCCAAGCTGTCTGGGCTTAGTAACAAACCTGCTGCCCAAAGTCAGTAGAAATATTACAACCCATTTCACAGACCTAAACACTCATCCCTTCACCCATCAAATGATTTGTAAAGACATTAGCACACATCTTTCCTCTCACATTGATGTTTCCTGTGCTGGTAACAATCTTTGAAGCCCAGCCTTCACCTTGAACTCTCTGCCGTGGTAGTTTCATGGGCAGAGGTTCTTGTCTCTTCCCCCTTCCATGGGCAGACCGGTGTTCAGCCATCTCCAGGACAGCAGGGCCCCACCCCACAGCACTGTGCCCTGGGAAGACAAAAAACATCATTCCAAATGTCCCCATTCTTCGTTCTTCCCAGGAATTTGGCTCTGCCAGTGGGGTTTGCTGCTCATTGCCACAGGAAAAAGGAAACCCCTGTGACACTGTGGGGCCCCATGGAACCAAACATCCATTGTGACACCACAGAACCTCACAGAACCAAGAGTCCATGGTAAAACAATAAGGCTTTATGGAACCAAAGAGTCCAAAGGACTAAAACAGATATTGCATGGCTCTGCCTTGGGAATATAAATCTCCATGATGGCATCTTGACACACACTTGAGAAGGGTGTCTTTGTAGTGGGGAAACTCAGGAGTTTTAGATTGCTTCAAAAAGAGAAAAGGAAGAAAACCCCTGTTTGCTTGAGTGCAGCCAGTTCTCCAAGCAAAGCAGGTCCCAGGTGAGTGAGGACAGACAGGATGGGGTTGGGCAATGTGGAGCAAGGTTGTCCACACTGGGTCAGACCTCAAGGAACAGCTTCTCTGAGCAGGCCAGATCTCCTGAGAAGAGACCCTGGATCAGTATCATTCACAGAACTCTGCAATCAACTCTGCTCTAAAGAGAAAAAGTAATCAAAGACATGCTTTAAAATAGGAACACTTATTTCTGAGAAGCCCTTTGAAATATTTCTCCATAACCGTAGAAAAAAACTTCCTAATGAACTTCACCAGAGCAGAGGGAAATCAAGGCAGAGCCATGGTTTTGTCAGGACTTGATTTATTCCAATGAGCCTGGTGGTGCATTTGGTGGTGAGCACTTGAACCTCAGGCACTGAGAGAAGTCCAAGTCAGAAGAAAAATCCAAATGTCTCGAAGCATAAATGGGTCCCACTGAGGTCCATCCCCACTGCAGGTTCCTCACAGACTCCTTGGGAGAGAGAATTGGAGGCCATGATTGCCCAAAAACCTCTCAGAGAGCCAGAGAGGAAAGGAAAAAGAAAAGTACCTTAAAAAACTGAAGTACCTTGAAGCATTAATGAGCCCACTGAGTATTATTACTGACAAAGGCTCTCAAGGAACTAATTAAAGCAGATAATTGGGGGCCATGATTGCACAAAGCTCTCAGAGACTCCAAGGCAAAAGTAAAATACAAAGTCCTTTGAAAAACCTGCAGTCCCTGGGAGCATGAAGGAGCCCCCAGGGCAACTCCTGACCAAGGCTCCCCAGGGACTGGTCCCAGCAGATCCCTGAAGCCACTGGGATATGGGGGGGGACACTGAGGGCAAGACATGAGGTGACAGTGGCCAGCCTTGCTGGGGCTGTGCCAGGAGGCCCCAGTGCCTCAGGGCAAGGTGTCTCCTCAGAGCCCCTGGTGGCACTGACCCTGCTGTGCCCCAGGGCACCAAGACTTGGCTCCTCTTTGTCCCCACCTGTCATCTCTGCCTCCAGTTCTCTGCTCTGATTGAGGCTTGGGGACACTTTCTCAGTTGTGTTCCTCAGTGGGACCCATTAAAACTTGAAGAAGCTTTGGAGTTTGATTCTCACTTGGAGCTCTTGAGAGCTTTCTTCATCTCCCTCTCAGGGACTGATGTTCAGGGCCTCAGCACAAAGCTCAAGAGGGTCATTAAAGTCCTTCTGCTGTGTCCTTGCTGCTAAGCTGAGCCAGGCTCCTGGCACACAGGCAGCTCCTGGCAAGGGCAGCATTGCAGAGAGACAGCTCTGCCCAGAAGCAGCTCCTGTGCACAGCCCAGCAGGGCTGGGGCTCTGCCTGCAGCTACCCTGTGCACAGCACAGAGGCACGGAGGGGTTAAACTCAGCCTGGACTGGGGGCACAGAGCAGAGCTCAGTGAGGGTTCACTAGAGCAGAAATCCTCACAGTGTTTGAAGCAGTCACTCTCTGCTGTGGGAAGGTAAGCTGCAGTTCCTGCAGGGATCTCCTGAAGCTGGCACATGCCACAGCTTTCAGGATCTTCCAGGAGGACTCTCGGAGCTGCTGCAGTGCAGGGGATGTGGCCCTGGGCAGGGCTGGGTTTCCCTGCTGCAGCACCCGAGGCACAGCCCCAGGCAGCTCCCTGTGTCCTGGCTCTGCTGAAGGGCTGAGCAGCCAGGGCTGCAGCCAGGGGTGCCCAGGGCTGTCCTGCAGAGCAGGGTCCTGCAGCCCAGGGCTCTGTGCTGGGGCAGGGACTCTGCTGCCTGCCAGGAACAGCTCTCAGCCAGCCCGGGGAGCTGCTCCCAGCACTGGGGGAGAAGCTGTGAGGACAAGGAGCGACCCTGAGCAGGGCAGGTGCTGCTGCTGAGCAGTGCTGGGTGGGGCAGGGCTGCTCCCAGCTCCAGACCAGCCTGGGCACAGTTCTGGAGAGCACTTCCCAAAAGAAGGTGAGCCTGAGATTGCTGTAAAGATCAGGAGATTTCTTGAGAGTGTTTTCAATTTCTTCCTTAGAGAAGGATGGGAAGGCTGGGGTGATGACAAAATGATTTTTGCTTTTTATACTTTTTTCCCTAGTCTTGTAACTTTGTAAACTATTATTATATACTTATATAACCAAAATCTTTTAATAACTCTAGTACACCTCCTAACCTTTCTTTTAGATTTTTTTGAACAGTAAGCTGACCTTCTAAATACATTCCTGAAATAATGTATAGTCTTATTATCAGGAAAATAACCTACAAGAAGAACTTTTTTTTTTTTTTTTTTTTTTTTTTTTTTTTTTTTTTTTTTTTAATCAGAATGTGAGCAGTCATAGAAAAAATAGGGGCAAAGAAGCCTTTGGAACTACTCCAATGAGTTGACCCAGGGGTGTGTAACAGGGGAAACCGGATCTCCTATTGGATGTTCCTGTTAAATATCCTAGTTAATCAACCTTAAAAATTGTTGGAAATGGGGGCTAAGTGTGCCACATTCCCACTGGGACACCTGGAAGCTTCCAATAATGATCTGTTTTGTACTTTAGCATTCTAACACTCTTGCAAGGGTTTTTTCTCTTTTGATTATAGACAATCAAATAGACTACAGGGGGATGAGAGAAGCAGAACAGGAATTGTACTCAGAGAATCACAGAACATTTGGAGTTGAAAGGGACACACAAGATCACTAAATCAACATTTGAACATTTACAGAGACTCCAGATCTGTAACTTTGGGTGGTCAGTCTGTCTGCTGGGAGCCTCCCAAAGGGCCTTCAGCCACTCCTCAGCCCTGGGCAGCACCAGCATCCCCTTTGCAGGGCCCAGCAGGGCTCTCCTGAGCTGCCCTTGCCCACCTGCAGACAGACCCTGCCCCAGGCAGGGCCCTGCAGACAGGCAGGTTACTGTAGGACAGGCGAAGGCACAGAGGGTGGGATGGGCTTTGTGAGCCTGGCAGGGACAGGGCAGCTCTCAGGAGGGAAATGTCCAGGCCCAGGGACATGTTCAAGAAAGGAGAGGGGGCAGGAGGGCACTGTTGGTGTGTGGGAGGTCCTGTGCACAGCTGGGTACAGGAACACTGCCCTTAGTGCCCGACTGTCTCTGCCCTGCCCTCCAGGCACAGCACCATAACATCTTCTCTTTTTTCTGCACTCCTCTGATATTGTCATTGTTATCTGCTGCTCTCAGGGAGGCTCTGGGATTGCAGCACTGAGTCAGGCACTGCCCTTGGGATTCTTGCCAGGCAGGGATGTTCATGGCAATGGGGTGTCCAAGATTCCTTGGGACCTGTGGGGCTGCGGGCAAAGCAGTCCATGGTAAAGGGGAATGAGCTGAGCCCTCTCCCTGAGACCCCATCATGGACATACCTGGGGGTCTCCTTGTTGTGTCCTTCCAAGTTCTGAGCTGCCCTCCTGGGTGAAAATCTGTGCCAGAGCCTCTCGGAGTTCCCTGAGTGTCCCAGAGGGAAGTGCAGAGATGTCACAGCTGAGGAAATGCTGTTTTATTTGCCAAGGGAGCTGTGAGTGTCCTTGGCAGAAGGGGGTGCTGAGACCTTGCTCCGAGAGCTTTAGGGAAGGTGACACATTAAGGAATCCTCTGGTCTCAGCACGGTTTGGTTTATCCCAGGGTGACACAGGAGTGTGATTGTGCACTGATTCCAGCCAAAAGTGCAAACTCTGGGCAGTTGGGAACAAGCCACTCCACCTTGCCCTGAGCCACAGGGAATCTTCTGCCTCTTGCATCTCTCACTGGCAAACTGTGAGTGCAGCAGAAATGCTGGGATTTCTGTCCTCAGAGAACCAGGAATGATATGTGGGTAGGAAAACAAATCCTAAAACCAACTCCTGCCATCTTTTTGATTTGGGAATGCAGAAGCTACCAAGCCTTACTGCATTAAAAGTGATTCCACTGGCAAATCCTAAATATCCAGCCTTGTCCCTCAGCCACACAGTCACAAACCCAAGGCTGCAGGGCAGGGATGGCTCCTTGAGAGCGCCCATGCACAGGCCTGGCTGCTCCTGTCACACTCAGACAGCACAACTGGAGCTCAGTCAGGGACTTGGGTGAAGGATTTCCCAGAGCAGGAACAAGGGTGAGTGAGTCACTGGGGGTCAGTCTACAGGGAATGGCCCAGGTTTGTGTTCAAGCAGCCTCTGCTAACTTGTCACTGCCCTTTATCCATTAATAGGTCCCCATATCCAGCCACAGCAAATGTCCAACAGCAGCTCCATCAGCCACTTCCTCCTGCTGGCACTGGCAGACACGTGGCAGCTGCAGCTCCTGCACTTCTGCCTCTTCCTGGGAATCTCCCTGGCTGCCCTCCTGGGCAATGGCCTCATCATCAGCGCCGTAGCCTGCGGCCACCACCTGCACACCCCCATGTTCTTCTTTCTGCTCAACCTGGCCCTCACCGACCTGGGCTGCATCTGCACTACTGTGCCCAAAGCCATGCACAATTCCCTCTGGGACACCAGGACTATCTCCTACTCAGGATGTGCTGCACAGCTCTTTTTCTTTGTGTTTTTCCTTTCAGCAGAGTATTATATCCTGACCGTCATGTGCTACGACCGCTACGTGTCCATCTGCAAACCCCTGCACTATGGGACCCTCCTGGGCAGCAGAGCTTGTGCCCACATGGCAGCAGCTGCCTGGGCCAGTGCCTTTCTCAATGCTCTGCTGCACACGGTCAATACATTTTCCCTGCCCCTGTGCCATGGCAATGCCCTGGGCCAGTTCTTCTGCGAAATCCCTCAAATCCTCAAGCTCTCCTGCTCCAAATTCTACCTTAGGAAACTTGGGCTTCTTGCTGTTAGTGTTTGTTTAGCCTTGGCCTGTTTTGTGTTCATTGTTTTCTCCTATGTGCAGATCTTCAGGGCTGTGCTGAGTATCCCCTCTGAGCAGGGACAGAACAAAGCCTTTTCCACCTGCCTCCCTCATCTGGCCGTGGTCTCCCTGTTCATCAGCACTGGCACATTTGCCAACATTAAGCCCCCCTCTGTCTCCCGCCCATCCCTGGATCTGGCAGTGTCAGTTCTGTACTCAGTGGTGCCTCCAGTCCTGAACCCCCTCATCTACAGCCTGAGGAACAAGGAGCTCAAGGCTGCAGTGTGGACACTGATGACTGGCTGCTTTCAGGAACATTAAAGTGCTGGCAAATTTCTGAATATCACTTGTAATATAAGTCATCTTGGATACTTCTTGATTTGGTTATGAGGTTATTTTTCCTTGTTTTAGTTTTGTCATATTGTCCATAAAAAACAGCCACTGTGTGTTCTATTCCTCATTTTATTTCTGTCCATCTTCCCTGTGGCAACAAAGTATGTCAATGAAAGGCTGCACTCTTCATGACTTTAAATAAACTGTAGGATTTCTCTCCCAGCAAAGATTTCACTAGAGATACCTTATGTGTTCCCTTCTCTAGAGCTGCTGCAGCAATGTCTGTGTGCAGAGCTGGGACAGAGCAGTGCTGGCACAGCAGCTGTGCCCAGCAGCAGCAGCACTTGGTGTTGCCAGTGCTGCTCCCCTGCCACTGCCCCACTGCCCTCCTGCCCCTCGTGTTGCTGCAGGGCCTGAGTGCTCTCAGGGCTGGCCACAGCCCTGGGGGTGGCAGTGCCGGGGCTGCAGCAGGGACAGGCCATGGGCACTGCTGGGGCAGCGCTGACGCCTCAGGGCAGGGCCTGGGGGCTCCAGGCTCCTTGGTCAGGCTCTCTCCAGAACACTTGGCCAGGCCAATGCTGAGCAGAGAAAACCCCTGTGAGCAGCCCCAGGCTGGCTGTGGGCAGGCTGGGGGCAAACAGCATGGATGGTTCTCTGCAAGGTCCCTGCAAGGGGAAGAGCCTGGCAAGGAGCAGCAGAGCAGGGGCTGATCCATCCCCACTGCGCTGGACAGCCCAGGGCAGCGTCCCAGAGCATCCTCATGCAGCTGCCAACAACATCCCCCCTCTGCAGCCCTGGCCTCTCCCCCAGCTCACACAGGTGCCGCATCCTTGCAGGCACAGACACGGCAGCACTGGCTCAGGAGCCCCTGTTTGCACTGCACAGAGCAGGCATCAGCACCCCCATGGTGCTGCTGTGGAGAGATGGAGCTGAGTGAGCACAAATGCCATCAGCCCCTGGGGCCAGCAAGGGCTGGGGGATGGGAGGGAAACCACTCAGGTTTGTCGTAGCTTCTGCAGTCAGCCAGGAAGTTTGTTTTCATGGTCTGTGAGTTTCCTGTCCCACAGATATTGTTTCTCAGAGCCAGGGCAGCCTGGCAGCCACCCCCATACTGCCCTGAGCATTTACTTTTCTTCACAATTTCTCTCTTTACTACCCCAGTGACAGATTTCTTCTTACTGACCACACCTATTCCCTCATGGACAAAAAGACCATCCCTCTCTGCCCATTCCTCTCTGGCCCCACTCCCCATTTCAGTTCCTGAGCTGAAACCATAGAACATCCCTTGGGGAATAGGATCATCCTACAAGTGCTTCAGGAATTGTCTGCAGGCTCCTGCAGTGCCTCGTGCTGCTCCCTTGCCAGAGGCACCACAGGCCAGGGGGGCACATCTGGGCTGCTGTGTCTGGGTGTGGGGCTCCCTGTTCTGGGCAGTGAGGAGGGGCTGGAGAGGCTCTGCAGGACTGACAGGATGGGCTTTGGGGCTGTGTGGAGAAGCTGAGGGACCTGGGCTGCTGGACCTTGTGAAGAGGAGGCCCAGGGCTCATCCTGCAACTGCACCAGGGGTGGTTTCAGAGAATCACAGAATCAGCAAGGCTGGAAAAGACCTTGAGGATCACAGAGTCCAACCTGTTCCCTGACACTATCTTGCTCCTCTGAAGATCTTCTTCTCCAGGATAACAACTCCAGCTCCCTCAACCACTCATCACAAGACTTGTGTTCCAAATCCCTCACCAGACTTCTTGCCCTTCTCTGGACATGCTCCAGCCCCTCCACTTACTTCCTAAATTGGAGGGCCCAGAACTGGACACAGCACTCAAGGTGCTGCCCAACCAGTGCTGACTACAGGGGAAGAATAACTGCCCTGCTCCTGCTGGCCACACCATTCCTGATCCATAGGAGTCCGAGGGGTTGGATGAGGGAAATGCTTGAAAGGGGGTGGGGACAAAGTGTTATTGATTGTCAGCCCTGAAGGGTCTTGAATTTCATATCTATTCATACTGCATTAAACATTGCTGTGGGTCAGTATTATTTGGGCATTGCTTATATCCTTCTATAAACAGGAAAAGACAACAATACAAAAGTTCTCTCTGCATTGTTTCCAATAAAGTATATTCACCTGGAATACACATCTGAAATCTTTCTAATTAACCACAGAAGAATTGAAAACTTAAATTATTCCCAGATGTGTTTCTTGTTTGGGTGTTTTGCAGAAATGTTTACGTGTCTTTGCCGCTGAATTCCTGAACTGAAGAACTCAAGAAAGAAGAGGCCTCTGGAACAGTAAAATTCATCAGCATCCTCCAAGTGTCAGAGGATCCATCCTGATCAGAGCCGGAATGAGTAGAAATGGGCACAGTTTTGTGGCTGCCCCAGCTCTGGGATGGGCCCTGGGCCTGGAGCAGGAGCAGCTCTGCAGAGCCCCAAGGCTGGGGCTGTTGTGCTGGCCTGGGCAGATGGGCTGGCAGCAGGGGCTGCAGAGCTCTCAGGAGCTCAGGGAGAGGGGAGCAGGGCACACAGGGAGCCTCCTTTTGCCTTGGCTAAGCACTTTCCCAATGACCACCCCAAAAGGCCACATGCACTGACCACATCCTGACCATACTGACCACCCAACTGACCATACCCCTAATGACCACACCCACTTCCCCCACCCCACCAAATTTTTCCTACTCACCACCACCACAGCCCACATGCTCTGACCACATCCACCAACAACACCCACTGACCACACTCAGTGACCACTCTCTACCTCTCATACCCACTGACCACCATCACTGACCACCTTCACTGACTGCAGGAACTGATCACACCCCACTGACTCCCAAACTGACCATACCCCCACTGAGCATATCCCCACTGACCTTAACCACTGACCACACCCCAATTAAAACCATGCTGATCATATCCACTGACCACAAACACTGTCCATACCCCCACTGAACATCCACAATGACCACATCCACTGACCGTACCCACTGACCACTTCCATGGACCACACCACTGGCCACACCCCTGACAACATCCAAATGACTAAACCCCTGACCACCTAAGTGACCACCCCCACCCGACTACCCGACTGACCACATTTACTGACCTTAGTCACTGGCCGTAGACACTGACCACAGCAATGACCACACCCACTGACCACATCCTTCACCAAGACACCACTGACCACACCCTTTGCCAAGACACCAATGCCCACACCCTTGTGATCACACCCACTTACCACCCAACTGACCATTCCCCCACTGACCACACCCCACTGAGTTCTCCCACTGACCACACCCACTGGTCACACACACTGACAACACCTCCAGTGACAACACTGCCACGGCCCACAACTTCTGACAACCCCCAGTGACCACCCAGAATTACCAGAGCCACTGAACACACCCACTGCCTGCTTGTTCTGACCACAATCCACTGACCACCCAAAAGAGCAAACTGACTGACCACCCAACTGACCATACCCTGACTGACCACACACAACTGAGCAGACCCACTGGCCACACCAAGTTACCACACCCTCATTGACCACATCCACTGACCAACCCAATGACCATGCCCACTGACTGCACCCACTGGCTACACCAACTGACCACATGCCACCGACCACCTCCAGTAACCACACCAACTGGCCACTCCATTGCCCACACCCACTGTCCTACACATACTTTCCACACCCCACTGACCAAAGCTACTGGCCACACCACTGCCCACATCCCCCTGCCCACCCAAATTATCACATTAACTTCCCAGGGGCCAGGGGACAAGGTCCAGGAGCTGTGCTGGTTCTGCAGAGCTGCAACAGCCCCTGGTTCCACGAGTTTCCATACGGTGAGCAGAGGTTCCTTGGTTCCAGTGATGCCCTGCTGGGTCACAATGGATGCTTGGTTTCATGAAGTTCTGCAGTGTCACCATGGCCTACCTCATTCCATGAGCTTCCATGGTGCCAAAAAGGACTCCTTGGATGCACAGGGTAACAATGGACCATTGGATCCATGCAGCCCTGCTGGGTTACCATGGACTCCTTGGTTTCATGAGGTTCTGGCGGTGTTGCCATGATCTCCTTGGATTCACAGTATCGCAATGGACCACTGGATCCACGTGGCCCTGTTGTGTCAAAATGGCCCCGTCATTCCATGAGAAATACAAAAGTTTTGTGCAAAATTTGAGCAAATCCAGATTAATACACCCGCAAACATCTATTTGCACTCAAAAAAGAAGTTAAAGCAGAGAATTGCACCAGCAGCTTCCATCTGCAACAGAGATTCAGGGAAAGGATGGAGACAGAGAATTCAGCTGAAAAACTCAGAGAATTCTGCTTACAGAGATCATTTCTGGTCACACTGTCCCTTGTAGAAAGGTGACATCATTCAAGGCAGCCTGTATTGAGCATGTGGTTCCCCAGTGGGGTTTGTTGTTTAGGAAACCTGCTCAGGCTTTTCCATTCTTTCGTCACCAAATGATGCCTTAAGACCCAAGTTTTCTGTTCTGCTTGGGTGTGCTTTCCGTTGTGCTTTAGACTGATAAAGGCAAAATAGTTCGATCCCAGCTATGGACTCAAGGACAGTTTCTTCAGACTTCAGACCAAAAGTATAAACAATGTGAGAAGAGGAGGGCAGGCCAGCCAGGAGAAGAGGAGGAGGACACCTCACAATTTGAGACTGTTAATTGGATGTTGGACTGCTGTATGTAAATGACCTGAAGTCTATAAAAATGTGAAATCATGTGACCAAGCCCTTTTTTACTTCCATCTTGGAGCCACTCAGGCAGGGCAGGGGCCACGCTGTGGCACTGTGCAGCTAGGGTGTGGCCTTTGTAGGCCTTTTAATAAATAACCATTTTATTTCCCCTAACTCTGTGTGATCTCTGTTCCAGCTCCCAAAGACAACAGTTTTTGGCGAGCCAGGCAGGAGAGGAGGCATCTGGAAAATCCCTGGACTGAGGCCGACAGTTCTGGAAGGGCCCAACGCAGGTCCAGAGATATCAGAGCCAAGAACCCTGGGAACAGAGACATGGGAGTGACGGAATAAGAGGGGATTCTGTTTGTTTAGCATCCGGGTTAGGTGCTAAGAGATTTGTAATTTTGTAAAGTGTGACCACAACACTCCTGCTCTTTATCTGTGAGAAGGACCACCTTCATAAAGAGCAGGTTTGAATTGCAGAGCTCTTGGCATGAAGCCAAAGGGTGCTGCAGTTCATTAGTGTTTGTGCTGTGGCTCAGAGGGTCGTGGGTTTGAATCCCGACTGTTTGTGCTTTGCTGTATGCTTTAGGATATCAGAATGGGTTGCACATCCTCTTCTGAATTTGATAATAATGGTATTCCAAGAGATAGCCCTTTGGGGCTAATATTGAAAAGCTGGGCAAATCTGATTGGAGAGGAGTCTAAGCTTTCAAAACCTAAACTTATTAGATTTTCGGAAAAAATCTGGCCAGTGTATGAATTAGATAATGGAGAAACTTGGACTAAGCTAGGAAGTTTAAATCGAAAATTAATATCAAGTTTAATGTCTCGTATACGCAGAGATAGATTTTTCGAAGAGTTAGAATATGCCTGGCTCTTCTTGGTATTAGCATGTGAGCTGGACCGGGATAAAGAAAAAGAACATGTATTAAAGGGTAAAAAGAAAGAACCAACATTTAATAGGTTATATAAAAAAGCAGAGAAAGCAGAGATGGATCTGGTTGTGTCAGCCATGAAGGCAGAATCGATCCCAGCTGCACTGGGCGTGGGCTCCGGCCAGGGTGCGGCCCCTCCTCCCGCAGCCCCGCAAAGGGGGAAAGGGGGGGGCGCGGCTCAGGCAGGGCTCCGGTCAGTGAAGGAGGAGGAAGGCGGCCCTGGCAGCCATGCACACTGTCCCCGCCACCGTCTCCGGCACCCCGGGGGAAGGGCGGAGGAGATTGCCAGTGTGTGCAGCCCTCGGGCCGCCCCGAGAGGAGCGCCCGGGGCACAGGGGCCTTTACAAAGAAGGCGGAGAGGGAACCGCTCATGGGGGAGGTGGTGCCTCCTCTACTCTCAGGCGTGAAAGCTGCCCTGGCAACCCCGAAGGCCAGGGCACAGCCTCTCCTCCCGCAGCCCTGCAAAGGGGGCTGAGGGGGGCACGGGGAGCGAGGCAACAACAGGGCGTGAAACAGCCGCAGCTGACCAAAGAAGAAATTCGTCTTCCACGTCCCCAAGAAAGAAGCGGCCCCGAGCAGTGCCCCGTGCCCTTCCGAGCTCGCCGCGCCCGGCCCCGGCCTTGCCGAGGGCGAATCAGGCGGGCCAGTTCTGTGCGGGTTAAGCGGCGCCCGAGACAGAGAGCTAAAGCTGCTCCAGCAGGGCACAGACAAGGCTTAACAGTAATGATGCATGTGAAGAGGAGTTATTTTTCTATTTTTAATTGAAAATTGGCACAGGCTTTGACAGTAAGCAATTCCATGTATTGCTTTGAAGCTAACTATAAGATCAATCCATTTTGTAGTGAAATTGTTGCTGGGTGCTGTTTCTTCCCAGTATTTTGGTAGGTGGTCCCCTGCTAGCTGTCTGCATTTCTTCTCCCATTTGTTTTCTGTGCTTGTTTGGTATCACTGCTGAATGTTTCCAATATGGAAACTGGTGTGCAAGAGTTGAGGAATCAGCTTTTGAAATTGTAAAACTGATCTGTAGGCTTTTTTCCTCTTGGATTTGTAAAATTTGGTACATCATCCAAGTTAAGATTCTTCAGAAAATAGCAAGATTGCCCTCTTTCCAGAGAGGCATCTGTATTTTAACCCAGGTGCTTGATGCATCTTGCTGTAAAGGAGCAAGATGCAGGTAAGTCAGAGAGAAGTCATTAAAGCTGGTAATACACATGGTTGTTTAGTGGAAATAAAATAACTAAGGTTTTGCCTTGTAAGAAAGTGAAATCTAATCCCATTGTGAGGGTCATGAGGCTAAATACAAAGGACTAAATACAAATGAAGACCAGAAAGATATGAAAGTAATAACTATTCAATTAAGATGCCATACAAAGAAAAGAAAGGTTTCCTCTGAATTTTGTGATGTGTTTTTTAGATTTTTTTAATTACTACTCCACCACACAGGCCACTGTATTGCAAGACTCAAGTATTTGCAGAGTTAAGCAGACCCAAAAGCTTGGCCAAAACCTTGCTACCACATATCTGAAATTAAGAGTTTTGATAGCCTTTTCCTTTCTCACAGACCCATGATTTTCTCTTGGTTCCTCTTCATCTCTCCTTCCCTGTTGCTCAGCTGAATTGTCTGATGCTCCGGAAAGATGTGGCTGCTGCTGACTCTGCTCCCTGTCCTGAAGTGGGGAAGAGATGGAGGCACTTAGGAACCACCTGAACACTGAACTTCCTGCCCCTCTGTTTCAGCTCCCAAAATGAATTTGGGCTTGAGCTGTTTCTTTCCCTCTTTCTCCCTCCAACTGACAAGTTCACCTGTAATAACCTGAACATTACTTATTATACAGACAGCTACTGAAGAGAAAACAATCTGTACCTAAACCTTCTCTTGTGTTTGGTGCAGGTGGAGCTGGCTCATACAAATTCTGTTGTCAAGTTGGAGGACTTTGCTTTGCAAAGATTCAGGGGCAACCCTGTCAAGATGTAATTCTCATTCTATGTCTGCTGCATTTCTGGTTTGCACAGCAGCAGTGGCATCCCAAACTTAAGCAGATACACTGCACTGTGGAGCTAGATGAAAGCATATTCCTTCAAAACAGGAGCGGAAAATGAAAAAATCCCAAAGGGCACTCTTTTAAAGACTTCTTGGAATAAGAAACAGAATTAGAGTCTACTCCAGTCATCTGCAGGAGCATTTTACACCTCAGCGACAGGGGTACCTTAAAGTGATGCTGCAGATGAAACGCTTCTTACTTGGGAAGCCAAAGACTTCCTGTGCTCTCCTTTAAATCACTGGAGCAACAACCTCTTTTAGGTTGGTCACCCACTACGTTCAAGGGATTCTCAGGCATGCTGATGTGTTCATGAGTGTGTTTGGGTTTGACTGGGAAATGTGTCTAAAGTGGTAAATCAGAGCCATCTTTCTACCTTTGGGTAGGCAGGTCTGGGTACTCAGCAATATTCCAGAAGAAAGGCAAGAAAACTAATTTGAATGCAAAAGGAAGAGTGCCTTTCACTACTTACCACAGGAGACTCATCATCACTAAGAATAAATCTGAATTCAGGCACAGAAGATTCACTTGTATGATTTATGAATTGTCCAGCAACTGAGAAAGAGAAGGTTAGAATCAAGGGCACTGATTGCAGAGGAATGAAATGGGCTGCCACTGTGGAACAGCATTAGGTTGAATTCACTGTCTGCCCTGGGTCTCTATTTACTCAGGAACGTGTCCAAAAGTTCACCCAAGCTTTGCCCTCAACAGTCCACAGGGAGCACTGTCAGCCCTGTACTCTGAAAAGGAAATACTAGAGGAAGAACAGCTGAGCTCCTCACAAGTTCTCTTGGATTTTGATGAACAAGTTCAGCTTATGGAAGATTCACACCAACAGGTGAATCATCTCACACAGGGGAATGATTAGCACACAGGAGAAGATAAACAACCAACAATAGAGGGATCCTAATTTTACACTACCATGCTACACATGTCCCCTGAAGGATGGGACACAGCTAATGACAAACTTTCCCTTATCTTTTCAAGCTTGGGAGACCCCACACTCAGGTTGTCCACTCCACTGTGGCAGCTGCAGTGACTGCCAGCTTCATCAGAACACACATTCAGGTGATTGAGCAGCACTTGAGGACCTTTGCTACACAGCTCATCTCTCACTAGGGCCAATGTAGCGAGCTCATTAACAAACCAAAACAGTTGTCAGAAGGCTTGTTGTTTCAGGATGCTGTACAGGTGATTCCTCAAGCCCCAGGTTTCCCTTCCTCCCCAGTAAAGGGCATAGAAACTGGCAAAAGCACATGGCCAGCAGGTCCTCACTCTCCAGAAGAGCTCCTGCTCTTACCAGACTCCAAAGCAGGTGTACCACTTTCCACAAGCTCTGTTGGCTCTGCCTGTGAAGTTCCACCTGTGCTGGAGGGCTGCAGCCTGCTCCATTTCCGAGCTGGTCCGGAAGCAGCTGCTCCTCCAGGGCGCTTTCGCTGACCCTGGGAGAGAACAAAGCCTTGGCATTTTCCCTGGCTCTGATATGAACACGGCCCTTGGTTCTTACAACACCAATGACAGCACACAAGGATTCAGAAAGCAATCCTATGAAGGCTGGAATACAGATCAAATAGTGCTATGAGCCATTCCCACCTGAGCAAATCACATCAGAGAAAAGATCTCACCCCTGATTTCTGACAAGCTGCCTCACCAAGAAGAATGCTGTTCCAATGGCTCGAGGACAAGGAGACCACTTCCCAGTTGTATCAGATTGCTGCACACACTATAAGCTACTGCTAACAACCACAGAGATTCAAAATCTTGAGTATTCTAAAACATGAAGTTCCTAGAAGTTTTTAAAAGCTTCTGTGTTTCTATTTCTCTATGTTCCTATGCATTTGTTACAAACTCTTGAAATCCCTTCTGGAAGCACCCTGGAAAATGTTTCAAGAATCAGATTTGCATGGAGTAGCAAAGTACTTACTGAGCTCATGGTGTTTCACGAGCAAAACCAGCGGCAAAGTAAGCAGGGCAAACACCAACAAAGGAATGCCAGGGATGTGATCAATCCCTTAGGTTCCTTTGGGTAGCCCACTGCAGATTTTTCAGAGATATAGAAAACTGCTCTTCCAAATCTATCAGAAAAGTAGAGTGGAGATTATCTATTTGGAATGCCAATCTTCTTGAACACTTCCATTCCCCAGTGTCCCATTTCCAGGTCTCCAGCTGCTGTCCGAAGCTGGATGAGAAGTCTGTGGCTGTGGTACTTGAGCCCATGTGCAGCCCAGCCCAGCCCCTCAGCAGCAGACGCCTTTACAAGACGTGTCTGCACTCATCTGCAAACTCACACCAGAGTTTGGATCGAAAATGGAAGCAAATCTCTCTCTGTTCCCACTCGAGATGGAGAAGACGGATGCTCCACGTCTGCAGCGCAGCAGAGAATCCATCAACTGGATCGACAAACTCCATGTCAACAGAACCTTGGGAGCAGGAGTGACCCTGGCAACCGGTTCCAACATTCCATGCCCAGGTAACGGGTGTCCCTTTTGCCCACCCATGGAGCTCCAGAATGCCATGGAGGCACCTCAACCATCGCCTGGTTCCGCTGCCACCCACTGGATCAGGGTGCCCAGGGCCCTGTCCAGCCCGGCCTGCAACATTCCAGGGACAGGCCATGCACAGCTTCTCTGGGCAGCCTGTTGCCATGTCTCAGCACCGTCACAGCTGATGCCAACGTGCCATGGAATGTCCCCCTTGCAGTGCAGGCCCTTCCCTTGCCCATGGCTCCCTGCCCCCTGCAGGCACTGCAGGCCGCAATGAGGCCTCCCCGGAGCTGCTCCTCTCCAGGCCGGACAGCCCCGGCTCTCCAGCCTGGCTGCACAGACGGCTGCTCCAGGCCTCCACACATGCCCAGGGCTCCTGCGGCCCTGCTGCACAGGCACATCCCGCCTGTGCTGGGCACAGCTGGACACGGCTCTGCCCTGGGGCCTCAGGGGCAGAGCAGGGCAGGGCTGCACCTCCCGCCGCCCTCAGCCTCAGCCCTGAGCGTCACTGCAGCCTCTGTGCCCACAGAAACCCCAACAAACCACACCAAACCACAGCAAACATGCATTTACACCCTTCCTCGGCCCTCCTCCTCCACGGTTCTCGCTCTCTTGCTGTTTTAGGTCATGCAGGAGTGTCTTAACTTTAACCAT
>NW_027635868.1:0-51699 GCF_903797595.1 Erithacus rubecula
TGGAACAGAATGGTTTGGGTTGGGAGCCACTTTTAGAGGTCATCTGGTCCCAGCCTGTGTGGGTTTGCCACTCTCCCAACCCTCACTGGGTTGTTTTTATTAAAAAAGAAGAAATTCATGCCACAGTGCTAGGTTTTGCAGCCTTTTTATATTTTTAAATGAGCACGGTTTCCTTTTAAAATTTAATGTTTTCTTTTTAGAGGGGAGCCAGGCTGAACTCAACCTGGTTGTGGCAGATTCACTCAACACTTGTCATGCATTTTATCATCTTCCTATTTTTAAAAAGAAATTGGAAATCTTCATATCCTTGTGATTTGCTCTACCATGTACCAGACTTGAAGTAGTGATACAGACTAAGCATATTAAGATTATCTTTAAGAAATAGATCCATTTTGGCTAAGCAACATTAAGTCCTGTTTTCAAAGTGTGCTATGAAGTAAAAATAAACTCTCCTTGTCATTTATTCGCATATTCCAGACCCAAATTAAAGCAGGAAAATTAATGAAGCACATCAAGACACCTGAGGTACTACTACAGCACACTTGAATCAATAACATCCTGAATTTTCCAAAATAAACTGGATGATTGCTGAACATGTACCAAATTTCAACTGTCAGACAATGTTCATAGTACAGATGAGTTCAGGTACAGATAGATCTTTCTTCTGGTGGAATTCTCTTTATTTTCCCATATCTTTTTAGCCACATGGAAATTATTCTCACTTTTGAATTTCATTGTGTTGGAAGATCTTTATCATGATGTGTTTCAAATACTTTTTACTGTTTTGAAAGTGTATCTAGAATTGTTCATGGATAAATCAGCCATTTCCCAATGACTTTTCTTTTATTGTTTGTCATTTCAAGCTTTGTGGTTATAGCAGAGCAGAAGTTATTTACAGCTTCTCTGGACATCCTGCATTTCCTTGAAGACAATGTCTGTCACCTGCAGCAAGCAGGGAAATTTATGGAGGGCATCTCAAGCTCCATTTGTGACGATATCACTCTCTCGAAATGGAATGACTCCTCCACTTATTGTCAATATTTCAAATGGGAAGTACCAAGCTCAACCTTAAATGGATTCCATTTGGATTTCTTTCTCATCTATCACATAGATAAGCTCCATCATTTTGTTGTCCCACAGTCTCACTCTTCAGGAATAAAGAAATGGGATTTCTTCCAGCTCTGTTCTGCATGTGTCAGTCTGAGCTCAGACAATAAATTCCTCCTTTTTACCTCTCCAAATCCCAGCACAGATCCAGGGTGTGAGCCCAGACCTCACAGGGACCCAACACACATTTTAGCCTGAAGAAAAGGAGGTTCAAGGGGAACCTTCTAGGTCTGCACAACTCCCTGACAGGAGGTGACAGCCCAGGAGAGGGGTCAGGTTTTTCTCCCAGGGAACAGAGCACAGGACAAGGGGAAACAGCCACTAGTTGTGCCAGGGGAAGTTTAGATTGGCTATTAGGAAAAAAAATTGTCATGGGAAGGGTTGTAAAACATTAAAACAGACTGGGCAGTGTTGCAGTCACCATCCCTGGAAGGGCCAAAACACATGTGGATGTGGCACTTGAGGACATGGTTTGATTGTGAACGTGGGGGTGGTGCTGCACTGATGGCTGGACTTGATTATCCTGAAGGGCTTTTCCAACCTTAACAATTCTGTGAGTCTGTCTCTCGTCTGCTCATTTCCAGCAGGTTTAATTGTGTCTGGTAACTAAAGATGATGCTTTTACATCACTCTTGTCTTCAATTTTGTAATGGAATCTCAGGATGGTTTGGGTTGGAAAGGACCTTAAATCCCATCCAGTCTCACTCCTGCCATGGGAAGGGATGATTTCCACTATCCCAGGTTGCTCCAAGTCCTGTCCAACCTGGCCTTGGACATTTCCAGGGATCCAGGGGCAGCCACAGCTTCTCTGGGCACCTGTGTCAGGGCTTCCCCACCCTCACAGGGAAGAATTTATAACCTGCTGGTCCTTGAAGGAGATGGGAAATTCTTGTGCAATGAAGGCAAATACAACTGAAAACTGTTTTTTAGCAGGAATATACAGATTTGCCATCAAATCTACTGAAAAACACAGCTTTTATTTAGCTGGGATAACATTTAGAGACCCCAAACCAAGGCATAGAGCAAAGTTTGGCAGCACAGTCTCTACACACTGATTTCACACCAAAATGAGGAAAATCCATTAGCAGCTGGAAATCCTCCTGACCCAGGAATTTCACCTACATTAGAGAAAGCCGACAACTGTGTTAACCATCTGCTATTTCTGTTCTAAGGACCATCAAACACTGGAGAAAAATTCTCCTTTTGTAAAGTGTTGTCGGGGGAACAAGTGCTTGACGTGGGTCCATATTTATCTAGGAGAGCAAATAAACCACTTGCCTTGCAAAGGGAATTGGCTGGAAACTCCCAAGGACAGGAATCATGTGTGAAGTCAGCTGCAAGCCCGTTTTTGGGGTGTTCATGGCCTCACTGTGTTGCTGTTGTGTTTTTCTTCAGTGCACACCTGATGGGAACAACGTCATCCAAACTCTCTGCAGTTGCTTGTTCTCCAGCCAGGCCCCCAAGTCAGGATGTGCACCTTGAAGTCTTTATTTAACCCTCAGTGCCTTCTTGTGTTTTAATTTTTTGCTTTCTGCTCTTATCTTGGGGCAAATTCCTTTAGTTTTTCTGAACAGAATTCATGCAGCATTCCATGGCTGCCAGTGCTTAACCATGGTGCTGTGAGAAAACCATTGAACACTTGCTAGAAGAAAAAGGGAAGCATATGGTTTTATTTTTAACCTCAAACATCAGAATTTTCATTAATTTTTTGTTTTGTTTTGTTTTTTTAGTTTAAGATATTTATTTGTTCTCCTCTCCCCTCACCTGCCTGATGCTCCAGGCAGCCCCATCTCCCAACATTGCAATTGTGCAGCTTTTGTATTCTCAGTCTGCTGTGGATAAAGTCCCTGTGATGGTGTCTGAGGTGATTTTGGCTCATTTTTTTTCCATGAAATGAGGCCTTTGGGCTGGGGTTCTTCCATTTTTGTCTCTTTTGTGAAGACACCTTCCGTGGGTCAGGGATGGAGGCTGGTTGTTTACCCTCAGATTTGGAAAAAGTCTGATTTCCTGCTAATGTGAGCTTTTAATGATTTGCCTGGAAAACCTGCAGGCATCACAAGTTTCCATACCCAACCCCAAGCCAGGAGCTCTTGCCCTGCAGGCTGGTGCCATCTCCAGACATCAGGAATTGCTTGAACTGTGGGTATCCCTCTCTACCACCGCACAAACTCAGGCTGCCTTCGTGGGACATCACAAATCCCCAAAGAAGAACCTCACAACCCAAACACATCCCACTGTGGGCAGAGGAGAGCGGGTGGCGTGCTGGACTGGGGGAAGGTGGGCAGGGGGCCAAGGGACACCCCATGGTAGCCCAGCTGTGTCCACACCACGTGCAGGTGAGTCTGGGTGTGTGTCTGGCCAAGCCAGAGGAACACAGATGAAACCTCTTTCCAATACATAATAAAAGGAGAGTGAAGCCAGCTGGAATATCCTGTACATTAAGTGTGATGACTAACTGTAGCAGATGTTGGTGCATTTGTTAAAGTTTCCACCAGAGAAGGAGGGACTGGAATATGAACATTTGAAAATCAAAGGTAGCCCATGAGGGAGGAGAAATGGGAGATGAAAGGGGAGCAGAGCTGAAGGGAGGGGCAGAAAGATGATGGGGAAATTGTGGTGTGGGGCTGGGGGCAGGGGGAGCCTGTGGGGCTGTGTGTAGGGCTCCTTCCCCAGGAGAAAAGAGCTGCAGAGCCTCCTGCTGCAGCAGGATAAATGGCTGCATTCCCAAGGGTGGAAGAGATGGAAAATCAGACACAGGCTCTGGGCAGATGTGGAAAGCAGTGCTGGGGAGCTGGGCAGGCATCACCCACCCCAGGCCACCCCCAGGGGAAACTCTGAGGTCCCTGGTCACACCTGGAGCCCAGCTGGGCTGCACCAAGGTGCCACAAAGCAAGAACCTCCCTGGCAAGGAATCTCCCTTGCCTGCTGTGGAATTGCAGGTCTATCCTCCTTAGCAGGGATATTAATCTTGGTGGAGTTGCACTATTCCCAAATATGAGCCCCAAAGTCACATCCTATTTACAGAAGAAAGAATAAAATAATTTAGTTAATTTTATCACTATGTAAAGGTCATTAATATCCTTTCTTGTCAGTACAGTTTTCTGAGGAGAATCCATCCAGGAACTCAGATCCAACTTCTTAAAACACAAGTTTTCCTGACTGTTCTCTCTTTCTGACAAAAAAAATAAAAGTGGATTGTAGAGTTGTTCAAAAAAGCAAAACCTGTTTAAAGAAGTGCTAAAAGACATATTTTTTATGTCTTAAAAGAGACCTACATGATGTTGTTTTATCTGTTTTGTTATCCCCTCAACTCTGTCACAGAATCAATGTTCTACTTCCAGCAAAATATTTTGTCTTACAGAAAAGTCAGTTTCCAGTGAGCAAAATTAGCCATGCAAAGAAAATCACAGTTTTATGGAGAGATTTCCAAACTCTTCATTTCTTCAAATTCTGTTTGTAATTTTTAAAAATTTGATAAGTGATTTTAAAAACTGCTAAAATACATAACCAGTGTTTGACTTTCCCCTTCCCTTTCACCAGTCAAATACTTTGCAAGCATAGGTGTACTGGACAATATTTCAACAAAATTCAAAGAGAAATCTTATCACCTGAGGAAAAGCTAATGCAAATGGAGCAGGAAGCACCCAAAATTAATTTATTAATATGGCTGCACACCTATCCAAACTGATCTTTCCCCCTTTAATGTTAAAATAATTACAACATGATGTATTGCCTGATGTATGAAGCAATTTCCCTCAATAATTAATAATTGCCTGTCACAGGTCTGATGTAACACTTTGTCAGGTTTGTTCAGCCAAGTGTTCCCCTCCACACAGGGCAGCAAACTCAGAGTTTAAATTCCTTATACACGAAATTATAAATGGCAAAGAGTAGAGAATGCATGTAACTGATCTATGTGTTCCTGAAAAAATGACCTTCTGGTTCTTCCACAAAAAATAAATTTGTCTGTGTTACATGACACTGCTGGTACTTATATATGGGTAGTTCCAGCAAGACCAAAAATACCCCAAATTTCTCAATTTAATTTTTTTTTTTTAGAACATAACCAGATCCAGCAGTTTCAATTCTTATGTCACAGTTACCAAGGTTAAAAGGCAAAGGGGGTTCAGCTCTGGTTAAGACAAGTTCTTCTCTTAGCCCAGTGCAATGCACTAATAAAATAATTTTCACTTGGAATATAAGTCAGCAGTGCCTTAGCCTTCCCTTGGCAAATGAGATGAACATCAGGGGAATAAAAAAAACCAGCACCAAGGTTCTGCTTGGAAAAATGGAATTTCTGGAAGAAAGATTAAAATAAATGAAATATCACTGGCTTGGCGAGCAGCAACTGGGGGAGAATGAAACAAATATTGGAATGACATAAATCCTGAGGAATTACAGTCTTATAAGGAAGGGCAGAAAGTGAAGAAGGTAAAATTTTGGCTGTCTAGCCACACAAGTTTGCTGGTGCAGATATCCATTAGCAAAGTGGTCTTACGAGGAAATGGTGAAGGATATATAATGTATGACATTTATAACCAGACTAAACAAAAACTGCACAGTCCTTCCTTCACAGACCAGTGGCTCAAAACATTCTGAGCACTTGTGGTGCTTCTCCCCATGGTGAAGCTGCTCACGCAGCCCCAGCTCCGAGCTCCGGCCGCCTCCCCGGCCCGGGCTGGCTCTTTCCTGCTGGGATCCCCGGGCTGTGCGTTTGCAGCCCCTCCTGCTGCGGGATCTGCGGGGCTTTTCCTCCCCGTTGCATTCCTGCGCCGTGGAGCCGCTGCAAAGGGCCTCTTGCCCGAGGCTGTGCCGCGGGGATTTGTCCTCCCTGCTGTCCGTGCTCAGCTCCTTGTCTGGGGGAGGAAGGACAAGGACAGGATGGGATTTGCCTCCGTGCCAGAGGGAAGGGCAAGGAGATCCCCCCAGGGCTGTGCTGCAGCCGGGGCCGTGCTGGGCTGGGAGATGGAGCAGGACACAGGGGGAAAGGGGCACTGACTTCCTCCTCACCTGTCTGCGGCTCCAGGCGAGGCAAAAGCCGTGGTTCCAAAATTGCCCCTCCTTTTCCTGCCGCTCCTCCTGTGTCCCTCCTCTTCCTCCCGCTGCTTCTCTTCCGTCTCTTCCCGCTCCTCCTCTTCCTCCCGCTCCTCCTCCTCTCCCAGCGCAGCCAGAGCCGCTGGAACTGGGGTGCCCCACGCCCTGAGAAACCCCCAGGTCCCTCCCAGGACCCCTCAAATCCCTGGAACCGAGCGTCCCCCGCATCCCCTGGAAGATCCCCCCCGTGTCCCCAAGCAGGTCGTTATTTAACATCTCTATTTTTACCCTGTGTTTCGGTGTTTGGGAAGGACAAAGAGAAATGCAGAGAAAATCCAGGCCACGGGGAGGGTGTGCAGCCCCCAGCCAGGTGTCTTCCCAACACGGATCAGCAGCACCAGGGCTCAGGGGGGCTCTGCCCACCGGGGGTCCCTGGGGATCATCCAGCGCGGATCCTGCCATGGGGATGGAGCTGCAGCAGGGCACTGTCTTGGTTTGACAGACAGGTGTCTGCTGAGGAGCTCTGGAGCTTCTCTTGAAACGGAAAATGTAAACTCCCTCCCTCTAAATTAATATGACTTGGAAATTAAGGAGCTCTCTGGCAAAGATGTGGGATTTAGAATAGTAGTTTTTCACTGGGAAAATGAAAATACAAGTGTAGTAATATAAAGACCAAAACACTGGCAAGGTCAGAATGCAGCCTGTAACCCTGTTACTCAGGGTGTTGGTTACAGTCTGAATAATGGTACCTGTAGTTTTCTTGGAGTGACAGATGTGGTTTTGTTGAAGCAATGATTTTGGAGAAGGGTGTAGTTACTTTTTTAACATCTAGTGGTGATGGTGATAGGCCTGGTCTTCTTTTGGGAATTTAGTGGGAAAGGCTGCTCTGATGTTTCAAATTTCAGATTTTATTTAGGTAGGAAATACTTGACTTTTCTCCTTGGGTAGGGCATCTCCCATAAGGTATAACTCCTTGTGGGGAGGAGTTGTGAGGGATGGGTCATGGCAGAGATAAGGAGCCCTGCTCCACCTGGTTTCAGCAGAGGGTGATAGAATGTATACTTCTGCTTGCATCTTGCATTGCAACTTAAGACATGATCTACTCCTTATTCTATTACCATCTGCATCCTACCTTAATTAACACCTTCTTTCAACTCTGCTATATATTTTTATCCACAGTGAAACTTTACACACAGTTCTCACTTAAGATTAGGTTTTTCTGTGGTACTCAATGGGTTTCTTTATCTTTCTGCATTACCTACTAAGTGTAACTAGGTTTTTGAGCAAAAACAAATTTATGGATTGGTTTGCCTTTGCTTAAGATGGGCCGAATCTAAACAATCTTAAAATTCCTTTTATGTGTACTGCAGGGAATTTATCCCCATGCACTGTGTGCAAGGCTTCAGACTGGGCAGGACTTGCTTGAGTGATGGACTCTCAGGTGTTGACTGTTTAGGTGGCTTTTGTTAAGTATATTTCTCAGTTTTTGGATGTTTCCCTGCCAAGTGCCTTTAGGGTAATTTTAAGTAGTCTGTTGTACAGTTCAACTTTCCTGGCAGCTGGTGTGTGATAAGGGATATGATCTATTTATTCAATATCCTGGTTTTTGGCTGAGGTGTTTCTAAGGCTGTTCTTGAAATGGGTCCTGTTGTCTGAGGATTCTCTCAGGGGTGCTGTGTCTTTATAGGACTTGCTTTTTTGGGCTTCAGATGGTGTTTTGAGTAGTAGTGTGAGGTACAGGGTGGGTTTCTAATGATCTAGTGGTGGCTTCTACAATTGTGCTCACGTAGCACTTGCCTTGGGGGTTTGAGGCAGTGTGATGTAGTTTATTTGCTGGGCTTCTTTATACTTATATTTGGAATACTGCCCCCATATTAGAGAGGCTTTATGGGCTTGGCTTGCTTGATTTTAGCACATGTCTTACAGTTATGGATAACTTGAGAAATGCAATTTATAGTTAAATCTGCTTTTCAGTTTTGTGCCTACTTATAGGTGGCATTTTTGCCTTGATGGCTTGAGGCAGTATGGGCCTATTGAGCTAGGAACAACTCTCCCTTATGTTGCTAATTTAAATTTATTTGTGACATCTCTATTTTTGCACCTCGATCTACTTGCTCCTTGTTTTAGTGTTCTTTATTAGCCTGACTTTTGGGGACGTGGCCGTCTACATGATGGACTTTTACAGAGAGTTTGTCTGAGTGGCAATGTTTTTCCATTCATCAGCAGCCTCAATTGGTTTTCCTTTATGTTGTTAGCTGGCCTTTTTTTACCTTTCTATCTAACTGCACAGAGCATTGGTTACTATTTATGATTCAGTATAAAGGTAGAGCTTTGGCCAGTTCTCTGTTTCAGCAGTGTCCAGGGCCAGCTGAATGGCTTTGAGTTCAGCAAGTGCACTTGATTCACCTTCTCCTTCAGTAGCTTGTGTGACTCGTCGTGTGGGGCTCCCTGCGGCCACTTTCCACTTGTGGTTCATCTCAACCATGAGACAGAAACTGTCAGTGACAAGAGCACAGCGTGTTTCTTGTGCTGCTAGTTGGTTGTATGGTGGAGCTTTTTAGCCTGGGTTACTTGTTTCTGCTCCTTTTTGTTAGTGAGACTAAAGTTTTCATCTTGTGGCCGGTTTTAAGTGTTTTTAAAATTTCAGGGTGATTTGTGTTTCTAATCCGGCCGTGCTGTGTGATGAGAGCAATCCATGGGCTCCATGTGGTGTGGGTGGCGTGGTGGGTAGAGGAGCCTTTTCTTCAAATATCCACCCCAGCACGGGGAGTCAGGGTGCCAGGAGGAGTTGTGCTTTTGTGATAATTTCTTTTGAGGTGGCTTGAACTTTCTTATTGTAGGCGGATAACTTTTTGGTTTTGTTTTTTTTTTGTTTTTTGGGGTTTTTTTTTTTTTTGTGAGTGTAGTTTTCTTCAGACTTTGTGTAACTTTGACTCTAGAATTCTGGTGCTCAGCCTCGAGTCTCCCCAGGCACCTTCTGCTAAAGGCTCCAGGACAAGCCATTGTTCTTGGCTGCAGAGTAAAGCACATTCCTCACCTCTGGTCCCGTCCTGACTGGGCCAAGGGCACTGCATGAGCGATTTTCTGCTTGGTCTGGGTGAAGGTTTGTTGCTGTTCAGGGCCACAGCTGGAATTGTTCTTCTTAGGGTGACAGGTAGAGAGGGCTCACAATGTGGCTGCACTCAGGAATGCATTCTCTAAAAACCTATGGCCCCTAGGAAAGCTTGTGTTTCCTTCTTGCTGGTTGGTGGAGACACTGTGATGATCTCATTGATCATTTCAGTGGGGATCTGGCTCTGTCCATCTTGCCACTCTACTCCCAGGAACTGGATCTCTCAGGCAGGTCCCTTGACTTTGCTCTTCTCCATGGCGAAACCTCCTTCCAGCAGAATCTGGATGATCCTCTCTCCTTTCTCAAATACTTTTATTGCCCTGTTCCTCCACACAATGATGTTATTGATGTATTGCAGATGTTTTGGAGCTTTACCCTTTTCCAGTGCAGCCTGGATCAGCCCGTGGCAGATGGTGGGGCTGTGTTTCCACCCCTGGGGCAGTCGGTTCCAGGTGTGCTGCACGTCCCTCCAGGTGAAAGCAAACTGAGGCCTGCACTCTGCTGCCAAAGGAATGGAGAAAAATGCATTGGCAATGTCAATGGAGCCACTTTGCTGCCTTGGGCTCCAGCTCCTCCTGGAGATCCAGCGTGTCCGGCACGGCAGCGCTCAGCACTGGAGAATCAACGACTGGGAGAGAGAGGGGGTCTACTGACTGCTGATCAGAATCCAAATTTACTCTCAGCTACATGTGCTTATATACCATTTCTAGGAAAGCTGGTAATTTTTTACTACATTGATTGGGTTAAACATCACACAAACAAGCTTACACATTTGCAACATTTCTATTGATTCATTCTTCTTTCCTGTCACCAGTCTTGATCCAATCTTCATGGAGTCTTCAAAGCTCTGTTTGCTCTTGCCAAGGCATCTTGGTTATCAAGCTGCTTATGCTAATTAAATCCACAGTACTCTGTCTTAGCTCCCACAGTGGAGTCACTTCATTCAAGGCACAATAGCCTACAGTCAATTTCTATTGTCTGTCAGACTTGCCCACAGGCAAACTGGGGCTGTTGAAGGGTGAGTGGGTTTTACTGAGCACCCTTTGACTTTCTAGCCAAAATTTTATGGATGGGGATAATGACATCTTGATTCATCTGACACTGCTGGCTGTGTGCTGTTGAGGTGGCAGTTGGTGCTTGTTGCATTTTCACCTGCAGGTACCTACTGTAGATGGGTTTTCTGATAGTCCAGGCAAGGTGTTTAATTTCTCAATGCCCTCTGCCTGTACAGCAGCTGCTTCAAAAGCCCACCTGAGTCCCTTTGAGTCTTTGTAACAGTCCTTTCAGAGGAAGAATATGCTCAGAATTCATGGAGCCTCTGGGCCAGTCACACTGGGATGTTTCTGCCACCCCTTCCCAGTCAGGCTCATTTCAGCCTCCAGCAGAGTCAATTCCTGTGATCCCCCATCACCCCAGCAATGGAAACAGGTTCTGCCCCCACATGTCCCAGTGGCATTAGGGTACACTGTGCACCAGGATCAACTAAAGGCTCTGATGTGCCAGGCCATTGGATCTACTCCATCCAAAAGACCTGGCTGTCCTGTGCCTCTCCCTGGCTAGAGGCAGGGCCCCTACTAACCCTGGTTATCATTTCCTTTTTGGGCATACATACTAGAGGTTCTTTTAAGAGGATCCCACAGGTCATCTTCCTTTCTGTAATACCTGGCAGCTTGGTCATGGGAGGTTGAGGCTGCCTTCACTTTAGTGGAACTCCCTCTCTTAGTGCTTCCCTCCCTGAGTTGATGCACCCGTGCTGCCAGCACAGAAGTGGGTTTCTCATTTTGCCTTTTCATGATTTCCCTATGGTTGTGCAAAAAGAACCACAGGTCAGCTCGTGGGGTGTACCCTCTCTCCCTAGCTGGGGGATGTTGGGCTCTGACTTTGGAGCCTGTGACTCGCACTGATGCTGCACTGATCTTCCTCACCTCTTCCCTTATCTCCCTCATCTCTTCCTTAAACTCCTCTTTGAGCTCCTTAACCACAGCAGAGACATGAGCCTGCCTCGAGCCATTGATCACACTCTCATAATTTCTGAGCTTGTGGGTGACAGAACCCACTGTCTCTGGGTTGTTATCAGCATTAATTGTCACAGTAAAGGTGTATTTGGATGGCCCCAGGTTTGCCAGATTGCACAACATCTGCCCTGTGCACCTGACCTTGTCAGGGTCATTGTCCTGCTGCCCCCTGCCAGCTGCCTGGGCCCCTCTCATGCCTGTCCCACATTCCTGGGGCTCCTGTCCCTGCTGCTCCCCAACACCTTCACTCCTCCCATCAAAGCTCCACTCAGCCTCTGCACTGTGACCTCTGGAAAGAAAGAAAGGATGAGAGAAAGGAAGTGTTGTCAATTGACCCTGGCTGGATTTCAGTCATTCATCAGAGCTGCTCTCTCACTCCCCTCCAGAGATGGACAGGAGAGAGAAAACAGAATGAAGGTTTCATAGGTTGTGATAGAGACTGGGACTGATTACTCAGCAAATGCCATCATGGGAAAGACAGGTTCATAATTAGAGATACTAATTGAATATCTTGATCTCCTAATCAGAACAGGATAGTGAGTAGTAAAATAAAGCTTAAAAAACACCTTCTGCCCATCCCTCCCTCCTTCCCAGCTCTACCTCCTGCCCCAGTGAGTGCAGGGATACAGGGAATGGGGGTTCTGCTCAGTTCATGTGTTGTTTCTCCTGCTGCTCAGGGAGAGGAGTCGTTCCCCTGCTGCACCAAGGGGTCCCTCCCAGAGACGCTTCTCCATGAACTTGTCCAAGGTGAGTTCATCTCACAGACAGCAGTTCTTCACAAACTGCTCCATCGTGGGTCACACTTGCATGGGCTCACAAGTCCTGCCAGGACCCTGCTCCAGCGTGGGCTCCTCTCTGCACGGGTTTGCAGGTCCCTGCCAGGTCCCTGCTCCAGCACAGGTTTCTCATGGGGTCCCAGTCTCCTCTCAGGCATCCCCCTGCTCCGGCACGGGCTCCTCCAGGCGCTGCAGGTGCATCTCTGCACTCCGTGCCCTCCATGGGCTGCAGGGGCCCGGCTGCCTCAGCACAGACTGCACCATGGAATGTCAGGGCAATCAGCTCCAGCCCCTGGAGCAGCTCCTGCCCCTCCTCCTGCCCTGCCCTGCCTGTGTGCACACTTGTTCCTCTCTCATGTTCTCACTTTGTCCTTCCCTGGCCACAGTTACAGCTACACAATAATCGATTTTCTTTTTCTTCATTCTGTTATCCCAAAGGTGTTTCCACCATTTCTAACTGGCCCAGCCTTGGCCAGCTCTGGTCCATCCTGGAGCTGGCTGGTGCTGACTCTGCAGGACATGGAGGAGCAGCTGCTTCCAGCAGCCTCTCACAGAAGGGGCTCCTGGAGCCCCCCCTGTACCAAAGCCTGGCCATGCAAACCTAGTATACGTGTGGAGGGGTTTTTATTAACATTATTAATTCTTATTATTTCTATCATATTTATTATGACTAAGAATATTGCAATTATTAGTGGAATTATTAGAGTTATTGCAGGTAGTTATAGTCTTTTAGACTCTATATTAGATGTGGCTGTAACAGAGCTCCAAAGTTCTTAACTGCAAGTAGAAATTAGAATTTTGGCAGTTGCTTGCCCTGCCCTCTTGTGTGTCACTGCTGTGTCTGAAGTCGCTGTTGCCAGGGCTCCCCATTTCCTTGGTTTGGGAAATTGGATGGCATTGCTCACATGTCAGAAAGAGAGGGCTCATTGCAATCCAATGCATTGCCTGAGCTCTTCTAATCCCAGTGCTCGTAACTTCTTTTCTAACCTTGTTGGATTTCTCACCTTCTGTTCATATTTGTGATTTTATACCAAAATGTTCTCGGATGTGATTTTGCAGGATTCTGTAATCAGCTGTCTGTTTTGCTCTTGGATTTCTTAATGGTGTGTCAGAACTGAATGCAGCATTTCGGGTGGGAGCCGTTCAGTCTGAGCTCGGATTCTCTGCGATTGTCAGCAGCAGCTGGTTTTGCCCATGCAGGCAGAGATAGCAGAGATTGCATGCAGTGAATCCTGTGGCTGGTTGCGGCACCCGCAGCGGGCGGTGAGCACGGGCAGCTGCCGGGATCTTTGGGGCTCGGAGGAGCCGCAGGCGGGCGCTGCGAGCGGCTCCTCTGGGGCAGGATTTTGTCCCGGTGCGGGGCAATTGCCGCGGGCTGGGCGGGCTGGGGCCGCTGCCGAGCGCCGCCGCCTTTCCCCGGGAGCCCCCGGGCAGAGCTCTGTGCTCGGGGCCAAGGGCCGGGCGCCCGCTCGGCGGCTCCGAGCCGGCAGAGTTTTGGGGGTGCCGCTGTTGGGCCGGCACAGCCCCGGCGCTGGGCCGGGGGATGCGTGGGACCCTCCCGCGCTGGGGTTGGGCTGCCCGGCTCAGGCGCTGCATTGTCAGCCCGGAGCCGCCTGGCGATCGCCCGGCACCGGCGGGGCTGGGGCTCGGCACAGCGGAGAAGGGCGGCACCGGAGCCGGGGGACCCTCTGCGGCCTGCGGGGGACAACGGCCCCATAAGGGGGACCCCCGGCACCCTGGAACGGGGAGCCCGGACTGGGGAACCCCGGCAGCCTGGAGATGTTGGGACCATGGACAAGGGAGACCCAGGGTGTGGAAAACACGGTTCACTGTTTTGGGAGAATTAAAAGGTTTAATAAGAAGAAAATAAGAGACATACATACAGCAAAGGGTTAAACGGCCGGGTGCTTGGCATGCTGCCCAGAGCACACCGCTGCTTCGGGAACACCCCTTTAAATACCTTTTACAATCCATCCCTTTGTTACATATTCATAGACCTTCATGCATAGTCAGCTGTTTCTGGGAACTGTTTAGCATGGCCACTCCTTGGGTCCGCCTTTTTAGAGCATGCGTGTTTCTTGGCTTGTGGTTTTATTCTTCTCCTTCTCCCTTTTAATTTGGGTGGTGGTCCCAGCCGGTGAGTGTTGATAATTGTCCTGTCAGCTGCAGGGTCCCCATCACATGTTCACGGGCTGTTATCTTTGACTAAGCGGGTAGTTTAAGCATACTATCTCTAAAAAACTTATGTCTGACTTTCACTATTAACCAAGACTATATCCATATAGAAATGCTATTTTAACATTATACATATAGCATTTATCCCAATACTTGCAAAGAGCCAACAACATGTCATGCATTTATAACAATATCCCCGTCTGTATTTTTGCACGTCATTTGTCTTGAGCAATATTCCTTGTTTTCTAGTCTCCAGTTTTTTCTTGTTTTCCTCATAGATCCTTTTTGCTTCCTTCAAGGGGTCTTTTACACCTTTTTGTTCCTTTAACATCATGATCTTTTGTGTTATTCCAGGTGTGGCCAATTTTGGGTCCACAGGCATTGTTACAACTTGCCTGCCTTGAACCAGGCTGGTGATCAGCTGAATAAAGCAGGGGATCAGACAAGGAAGAAAGATCAAGTCAGCTGTAGCACATAAAAGGAAGAAGCCCAGCTGCTTCCACCATTCAATTCCCAATACATTGTCCCACCAGGTAGTGTTTAGCCTTGATTCCCATTTTTGTACTGGTACATGAGCTATTTTTCTGATATCATTGACTATATCCAGTACAGCATCCCCATTGTCATCTATCTTCAAACAACAATCTGATACATTAAATTTTCCACACACACCTCCTTCTTCTGCCAACAAGTAATCTAAAGCCAGTCTGTTGTGATACACTGCAGCCCTTGTTTGACTTTGTTGGTTCACTATTAATTCCATTGCTGGACCAGTTTTGTTTGTTATTTTCTCTACCACTGCCTGGAGCCTTATAATGTGATTTAACATGTAAATTGGAGTTCGGTATCCCCAGCTCCCATCTTGTGCCCAGGTGACTGGCCCATATGTTTCAATTATGTGTTCAGGGGGACATTCTTCATCTCCCCATTTTTGGAACCCTCCAATCAATTCCCTTTTTTTTCTCTTTAAGTCTTTATCAACTGATATTTTTAAATGGTCTCCCTTTGGTCCTGGTAAAAGAAAAAATCCTGGCTGTATAATTCCCAGAGTACAACTCCCTTTCCACTGGGAAGGGAGTTCAGGGTATTCTCTTTTACCACATATCCAAAATAAGCCATCAGGTGCTTTCCAATAATTATTTGTTTGTTGATTTTTTTTTTCCCAAAATTTGGATATTTCTGGGATTCCATAGTAAGGATTTTTGCCTGTATCATTACATTGCAAAGTCTAATTCTGTCATTATATGCACACTTTTCCCTTTTTGTTTTTCCCTGGGTCCAATACTGGGTTGGTTCCTCTGGGATCCACCACGTCAATGTTCCATTACTCACTTTGTATCTCTTACAAGGAGCATTTCCTACATCTTGATGAAAATTTTTTTTCAGTGCACCAGAGACATTCTTCCCCTATCACTGTTGATCTTAAAATCCACCCTTCTGGTCGCCTTCCCCCCTTGGGATTTGTCTGGTTCCACTTAAGGAGTTCAATTGGACCTGAGCTGCTGCCTTTCCATAGCCATTCTTCTGACATGAGAGCCCCCCACAGACCCAGCAGTTAGTTACATTAAGCTTTTTACTTATTCTTTCTCCTAGTTCTACAAATTGGTTCTTTCCCAGTCTTGAGATATCTGTCTCTCCTTCCAGTTGCTTTTCAAGTTTTGCATATAAATGTTGAAGTGAAATTGGTACAATTTTAGGCTGTGGTGCTATTTTTCCTTTTATATTTATTAATTGTTCTTTTACCAAATCTTGAGCCTTACTGTTAATGATATATGTAAAAAAAAAAATCCATTTCTCTCCTTTTGAACATGCATTTTCCAATTTGTCATCGCTTATTCCAAGGTTTTCTGCAATCCAATATTTTTTCCCATTGTGTTCACAAGTTCTTAATTTGGATGGGTTATAACAGTGGCTGTTGACATGGGTGTGTGTAATAAGGAAAGAACCTCGGTGTCTCTCCATGTGCAGCTTCCAGCAGCATCTGTAACATGGCCCTGCCAACCTCCCGACCGTGAAAAGGCAAAAATGAGTGACAGATAAAGGAATAACAGAGGTCTGGTATGGCTTATACCTCCACCTCCCATGCCTGTGGGGTTGCAGCCCACAGCAGGTGTTGTGATCTTCTCAGTGGCAGATACAGAGGCCAGTCTGGTCTTGCCCTCTATTTCCTTGTCACTTGCTGGTTTTGACACTCCTTAGCTGCAGATTCTTACTGTTTCCCCAGCTCAGGTATTTCCCAGTCAACAGGTATTTAGTAACTCACATCCACGAAATAAAGTTACTATTTTAGTGGTTCTTAATTTTATGTGGATAGGGACAAGATTTGATATGCAGAACTTTTTATAATGAGACTGCTAATTGTATATCTTACAACATCAGTTTGATAATTTAGACCTTTTATACTTAATCCAGTGAGTATGTTCAATGTTTAGAATGAGTCAGACAGGATATACCGTGTGGCATTGATGGAAGTTGTCATTTGGGTCCTCCCAGTTTGTCACCAACTGGTTCTCTCTGAAGAGTCAATTTAGTGTCACCAGGTTCAGATGTTATATTCCACTCTTTAGGTTTCTCCACAGCTCCTTTGATTCTGCTGCCGTGGATCCACCCGTGTTCCCTGTCCGGACAGCGGCTTCAGTTGTCAGCAGTACCTGAAAAGGACCTTCCCATTGTGGGGTTAAAGATTGTTCTTTCCATGTCTTCACCAGTACCCATTCCCCTGGCTGGATATTGTGGATTTTAAATCTAGAGGTGTGGTTTGAGGGATTATTCCTTTTAATTGCAAATTTTCAAGGGTTGTTGCAATTGTGTTGATATATCCTCTAACACTCTTTTCCCCTAATTCATAAGTGGCAGTTTCATGTTGGGTGGTCAAAAAGAGTAACCCAAACATCATTTCATAAGGTGACACTCCTAGGTCTGACCTAGGTTGTGTTCAGATCCTCAATAGAGCCAAAGGTAAACATTTCACCCAGGACATCTGGGTTTCAATCATTAATTTTGTTGGAGTTCTTTTTAAAGTCTGGTTCATCCTTTCTACCCAGCCCGAACTTTGTGGATGCCATGGTGTGTGTAATTCCCACTTTATTCCCAAGGTCTGAATTATCTGCTGTAGGACTTTTGATGTAAAATGTGTTCCTGTGTCTGAGTCTATTCTATTAACCATTCCATACCTGGGAATAATTTGTTCCAAAAGGGTTTTACAGACCACATTAACTGTGACTCTGACAGTGGGAACAGCTTCCACCCAATGAGTTAGATGATCTGTTATTACTGATAAAAACTTCCATCTCTGTACTTGGGGAAGTTCAGTGAAGTCGACTTGAATACTTTGAAATGGTTGGAGAGCTAATTCACGGCCCCCAAGGGTTGTTTTTCTCATTACCTTTTTCTTTACCTTTTGACAGATTATACATCTTTCAGTTACTTGTTTTGCCAATCCAAAAATCCCAAAACACCCATAATTCCTCAGGAAGTGATCACACACAGCTTGAGTACCCCAATGAGTATTTTGATGTATATTCTCTAATATTTTTCTAGTAAGCGCCTTATTAAGTAATTGCCTGCAATCAGAAAGCTTCCATTTCCCAAATTCGTCTGACTTTCCCCTTATCCTATTAATTCTTTTTCTTCAGGTTCACTAAATTTTGGAATTGCTAATTGTTCCCTTTCTCTATCAAAATTAGCATGACTTTCTCAACCCCATTTTCTGCTGCATCTTTAGCTTCTTGATCTGCCAAGTTATTTCCCCTTATTTCTGGAGTCATTCCCTTTTGATGTCCCTTGATATGTACCACACTATTTCCTCAGGCAGTTTCAATGCCTCTAAAAATTCCAAAATGAGGCCCTCATGTATTAATCCCTTTCCTTTTGAATTAAGTAACCCACTTTCTTCCCAAATTTTTCTCAAAACTGTGTTCTACTCCAAAAGCATACCTCGAGTCAGTAAATATGGTTCCCTTTTTATGTTTTAAATATTCCAGTGCTCTTTTTAGAGCATATAACTCACAGGTTTGAGCTGACCAATTGGAAGGTAGTTTTCCTTTTTCAATAGTTTGCATTTTTTTTCCATTAATTAAGGCATATCCTGACATCCTTTTTCCTTGTAAACATCTGGAGGAACCATCAACATATATTTTTTTCCCTTTCAAGAGGGCCTGTTCTGCCAGATCTTCTCGAATCTTTGTTTGGTATTGGATAATTTCTAAACAATCATGTACCAAATCACTTTTTGGTTCCACATATAGAAATTGAGCTGGGTTTAGACTTTTGTCTATTTCTAGTATCAAATCTGTTGCCTTTTGGGGTAAAGGCAGGGCGACCTGGTTTGGAAAGAAACCACGGCGAAACGACAAACTGGCCGGGCAAATCACTCACTGACACCCATGGGGTGGATGGCGAAATGCATTTATTTTCTGAAAACGGCGGCTTAAGTGACCGCGGAATACAATGCGATTGGCTGGCGTCATGGAGAGGAGGGGGCCCTATTTTCCGCGTACATCACGTGATCTTCCATGCGGCTTTTGGCTGGCTACATTTCCCCACTCTCCATGAGCAATTAAGTTTTATAACTGTGTTAGATTTGTATTAGTAGAAACTTACGAACGTGTTAGTAGTAAAGCATAAACTGTGTTAAACGTTAATGGTGGTTGCAACTGGGTTGCATAACTTGTTAAACTGGCAAATAAAATAAGCGACTAAAATGCTTTAAGTTAACTGCCTTTGCTCTAGAAGCATAATATCGATTTTACTTAAACGGGCTTTAACAAACTGAACTATTTTATTAAGAAGACAGGGACCAAACATTAACGCAAAAATGATAACTGTAACTGGTCCCATCAGGGTGGACACAAGAGCAGTAACCCAAGGGTGTTGGCCTAAAAGGGAACTGAACCAATTTTGTTGCTGCAGCTCCTGACTGCGGTGTCAGAGCCTGTCTTTAAGTTCTGCCATGGATTTTCTGATTGTCCCGGAATGGTTTACATAAGTACAGCACTCTTCGTTCAGAGCAACGCACAGGCCTCCCTGCTGCATTAGCAGAAGATCTAAACCTCGCCTGTTCTGCATTACCATCTCTGACAAGGAGAGCAGGGACTCTTCTAATCTTAGAATGTTTTTCTGGATTTCGAGTAGGTCTTCATCTATAGTCCTTTGCAGCTGCATTAGGTTTTGCTTTTGCGACACTAGTGCTGAGACACCTGTCGCTGTACCTGTTGCCCCTGGGCTTAGGAGCACTGCGAGGCTTATGGCAGTTATTGGTTCCCGTTTCTGCCGATGGAGACTTTCTTTGAAGTGGAAGAACACTTCGTGGTCCGAGTGGTACAGGATCCTGGGAACGACAATGGCTTGCACATAGAAATCGTTAGTTTCATCAAAGTGTTTAATGGAGACACAAGGGGTGATGCCTGTGGAGTAACAAGCCCACACACCTGGGACTGCTGGAACGGCCCATAGGTGCTGCTTAGCGAGAGTGATTGAGACGTTACAGAGCTGTCTGTTTCGGCTTACTAGGTTTCTATTGCCTATACAGATTCCTTGGCCAGACACCTTTTCTAAAGTGACTCCTTTACTAGGAGTGTCCCATTTACATTGTGTAGGGCTGCTCTCCTTGGAGTAAGTAAATTGTGCGGTGAGACCTACGCCTTCGTGAAAAGGTGGTTTGGCATCATAACAGAGCCAGCAGGACTTGGTAAGGTCTGGGCGTGAGGCGTTTAGGGATACAAATGCAGCAAGTTGTCTGAAGGCACTTCGGGTGTTACACTAAAAGGCGACAAATTGCCCTTAGGTATAGGAATAGTTGCTGTTAATTTGGGTGTTGCAGAGGTAGTTGCTAGAATTTTCCTTAAAGCTATGGCTCTATCAGGCCCTATTGTGGTATATATTGTTGGCATAGAGGTTTTGGTAATTTGCACAACTGTGCCTCGGTCTGGATAGGACGAGCCCATGTATTCGAACACTGACCATGTTCTGCCTAGAGTCCAGCTGGGGTGTTGGGGATGTAGAATGGTAACCGTAAGGTGAGAGCAATTGCCGGGTTTAGTACCGTGTTTAAACGTGGTTGGTACACAGGCTTTTGGCCAGTGAGTGACTTCTAAAAAGCCATCCTTTTTAGGTGGTTTCCACCGGTTACCTGTTACAATGGTTTCACAGCCCCAATACCCGCAGAACCAATAGCCTGGGTAGGTGCAGTAACTTTTTCAAGGGTTAACACTGGGACACCAGTACAATCCTTGGCTAATTGGGTACAAACCACTTAGTTTTCCGTTGGTGATGTCTACTGCACGTATGGTTCAGCTGGGCGCATTGGTTTCGGAACATCCAATGACGGTACCCGTAAGTAGGTTGCGAAATTTCCAGACGTAGGGCCGATAAGGGTAGTTGCTTGCTTCTGCTTGGATGGCATAAGGCAGGATTAACAGCAGCAAAATACTGGAGCACAAAAATAGGTCACAGTGGCAAGCCTGTTAAAAAAACTTCAGAGGTTTCATTAGTTTTGGGCAGCACGGGTTTTATGGATTTTAGAAGACACCACATAGTGACGTTCTTTTTCTACCGCCGCGTACCCTCTACCTGTTACAACTAGCTTCCAACCTGTCTCCCATTCCCCTAATTCATTTTTGATGCTCACTGGTGGACCCACTCTGACGGCTTCTACGGTCCAATGTTTTTGAGAAGGGGCTTGGTTTTGGTCTCCTCTGGGAAAGTGATTTAACGCGAGCATGGCAGTTGTTAATAGGCGTGGTTGGTCAGGTGGGGGAATGGCATTAGTGAACCCTTCTGCCTTAGCCAGAGTTTCTAGCTTAGCCTTTAGGGTTTGATTGGCCCTTTCCACTATAACCTGTTCTGTGCTGTTGTACGGGATGCCCTGCTTTAGGGTGATGCCCCATTTGGTTGTGAATTCCTGAACTGACTTAGAGATAAAGTTTGTCCCATTGTCTGTTTTTATTTGTTTCAGGATACCAAGCCAGGCCATGGCTGTTAACCAATGTTGAATGGTGGCTTTGGAGTTAGCTTTGGCATGTTGTGTCGCTATAATGATGGTGCTGTACATGTCGACTGTTACAGCAAGCCACACTCTGGGCTTCAGCAGCTGGCATAGAGTGAAGTCTGTTTGCCAGATCTCTGAGGCCTTTAGGCCTCTGGGATTGACGCCGCAGGACCATAGGGGTGACTTTTGACAGTGTGGACAAGTGGCTACTCTGTGCTTGCCATCTGATATAGAAATGCTGCACCGCTTGGCTAGGGCCTTCGCTCCTATGTGAAGTGATTCATGTAATTGGCGCGCTTCTTGCAAAGTCCATGGGCCTTTTGCTACTGCGTCAGCTTTGTCATTGCCTGTTTGATAGAACCCTTTAACTGGGTTATGACTGTTGACATGCACGACTGACACAGTGCCTTGATGAGAGTAAAGCGCCTCTTCAATCATTATGGCAGCGGGTGAGGTGGCAACGCCTGGATTGGACATTGCTTGGCACAGCTTTGCAACAAACATGGAATCGGTGATAATGTTGAGATGTTCAGTCTGAAACAGGTTGCATGTCAGCACTACTGCTGAGGCTTCTAGTAGCTGCACTGACAGAGATTTGTCTCTTTTCTTAACACACTGCCATTGGTCTCGTTCTTGCCACACAACTGCTGCAGTGGAAGTTGTTGAGGACGCATCGGTAAATACAGTTGGGCCTGGCAGGGGTCGGTTCCTGACCTTCTGTGGGAGGTCGATGCCCACTATGGCCAGCAATTGAGTCCATGGGGGCTTTGCGGCGTAGCACAGCTCTCCTGCGAAACCCAACAGAGCTAGGGCAAGGCACTTCGAGATTGTCACAGATGATGACGGGATCTGCTTCCGAAAGGGTAAGTATATTTTTGCAGGTTCAAAACCTAGGTGATTCAAAGCAAGTTTTCTGCCTTTCATGGGGTAAAGGCTTGTGACAGTCTCTCTAGGGCCACCCATTGTGCTGGTTTGGCTAGGTCAAGAGGTCCTTGTGCTAACACTCCGACTCCCCCTTCTTTTGTGAAGTGCACATGCAAATCTAGTGACAGGCTTGGGTTCCACCTGGAAAGGATTGCAGTGGACAACTGTTGTTCGATGTAGCCCAGCGAGTGAGCGGCTTCTTCTGAGATGGTTTTTTGCTCCCATGGATGCTTGCCTTTGAGGAGGTCATACAGCGGGGACATGACTTCTGGTGGAATAAGGACAATGTTGCGCAGCCACTGTAGTGACCCTACTACTTGCTGTGCATCATGTAGCGTTTTGATGTCGCAACGGATCTTGATTGTGGGAGGTGATACATAGGAGCCATTAATTTTCACACCTAAAAATGTGACTGAAGGACCTTTCTTTATTTTAGCTTCGGCTATTTCAATGAAAGCCATTGGCTTTCAGAACCTCAGAAGCTGCTGTCACAAGACTGTCCACTTGGCCAGGTGAGGGAGCCGCTATCAGGATGTCGTCCATATACTAGATGACGGTGGCTTCGGGATTTGCTGACTGGATTGGCGCTAGGGCTCGACTTACAACAATTTGACAGATGGTGGGAGAGTTCCTTGGGGAAGGACCTTCCACTGGAATCGAAGATTGGGTTGTTGCCCATTGGGAAACACGATGGAAAAGGCGAACCGTTCTTTGTCTTGCTCGTGCAGGGGTATTGAAAAGAAGCAGTCCTTGATGTCGATCACTGCGCAGGGCTGGTCTGTTGAGATAAAGGAGTTGCTGGGTAGTCTTGTCTGCATGGGGCCCATCGGTTGAATTTTCTTGTTGACAGCTCGCAAGTCGTGAAGCAAGTGAAAGCCTTCACCACTGCGTTTGGGTATTACAAACACTGGTGTGTTCCATGGAGAAACAGATGGTTTGATGTATCCCTTTTCTAATTCTCATTGGACCAGTTGAAGGAGGATAGACATTCGAGGCTCTGGCATGGGCCACTGCTCTACATACACAGAATCTGATGATTTCCACGTCAGTCGAATTGGGAGTTGTGGGTACCCTGCAGTGGCCCTTATGGTAAATTTGTCACCCTGCACCTAAGCTGAGATAGGGCATCTCGCCCTAGCAGAGGTGGGACATTTGACAGGACATAAACATAAAGTTTGATGGTCTTTTCAGACCCTCACGGTATGTAAAGTAATTGCTATTAGCTCGACACTTTTTTGGGTGATGGAGATTCCTCCAACTCCTCCTACGGTTGAGCCATCTTCTAACTTCCAGCTTGGAGGCCAAGATGTTTGTGGGATGACCATTACGTCTGCACCTGTGTCGACCAGAAAGGGGACGCTGATAACAAGGTCATCTGATAGAGGATGGTACGGGGAGTTTTTCCAGGGGCTTATCGTGGGGTTGTAGAAGTACTGTCGACAGACTCCCCATATTATTGGTGGGACGTTGCATTCCACTGCCAGGGCCACCCAGGGGTCTCGTTCTTCGCGTTGCCTTGCTGTTGTGGGTGTAGTTGACTCTTGTGATGGCATCACCTGGGTTACAGGGCTGGACATTGGCTGGGCGATGAAGTTGGTTACCTCCCTGGGGGCCAGTGGGTTCAGGAGGTGCTCTGTCCCGGGGTTCACATAGCTGGGCCGCCAGATATCCTAACTGGGAGGAGGCTGCATGCGGCCCGTCTGCCCCCTCCCTTGCCCGTTTCCCTGTTTCTTGCTGCGGCACTCTCGGGCGATGTGACCCTTCTTACCGCAGACCCAGCAAGGTCCTTTTGATCTTGGGTGTGGAGGACCTGTAGGCGGTGGTTGACGGTGACCATGATGATTTTGGACGGCCATGACCTCAGCTACAGCAGTGCCAACCACGGCTGGAAGCGGAGCCAATGCAGCGCCGACTACGGCTTGGACTGGAGCTAGGTTCTCCTCTCTCACGACGTGCTTGATCAATGACGTGAGACTGGCACCGGGTGGCACAGAGCGTAAGAGTTCCTTGGTGGGCTGGTTGCACTGCTGTCGAAGGCATCCTTCCAGGACGGGACCCTTTGCCTCTGATGGCAGGTCGGAGGCATCCACGGCTGCTTGGAGACAGTCCACGAATTCGGCAAAGCATTCGCTCTCGCTTTGCCTGATGATTGTCCATGGGGCTGGCTTGGCTACAATCTTGCAGGTGGTACGAATGGCTTCTCTGGCCGTGCGGGTTGTGGCTGCAATCTCAGAAGCTCTCAAGCCTTAGGCTTGTGCTTGAGGGCTAACCATTTGTGTATCGCGACCCATCAGCCGCAGCAGGCTAGAGTGGTGCAGCGAGTGTTGATCCCCATTAACTTTGGCAAGCATTTTCTCTAAATTGTTCTTCCACTCTTGCTTAAACACAATCATTCCCGCCCTATCAAAAATCATGCAGCACGTTTGCTTAATGTCAAAGGTAAGCATGTCGTCATTGCTGAAAAGGCCATCTATCATGGTGGAGACCATAGCAGAATTTATCCCCTTTTCATTAATGGCTTTGATGACAGCCTGCACATCTTTAGGGCTTACTGGAGTGTAAATTGTTATTCATTCTCCTAACTGGGAATATGTGTGCCGCTGTTTCGGGCAAATCAGCAAATGCAGCCTGAACCTCTTTCCAGTCTGTTAGTGGCATGGGTTTTTACAGCCCCCGCTTCTTTGTGCGTGGCACAGGCAAACCGGTAAGTTTGGTAAATGCAGCTGGTATATTATCTTTATCTGAATCGGAATCTGAGCTAGATTCTGAGCTAGAGGGGTGTCGCTTTTTGTCCCTTTGCTTGCCCCCCCTCTCGTGCCATGGTACCCGCCGGATCCACCCGTACTCTCTGTCTGAGTCGGAGGAAGTTGAATGGTAAGGGTTTTCCGGGCTGCAGTACTTTTTGGTCGGACTCCGCCCTCTAAGTTTCCCATGGTTGGGCTCTTTCCCTCCCCTTCTTCGCCTCTCTGCAGGGGAGCTTTTTGTCTTATAAGGACATGTTTTGCGCCGCACTCCCTGATTGGGCTTCAGGTTCTCCTCCCCCTTTTCATCCGTGCCCTCCCCCTCATGTTCACAACTGCGCATGGCCACAGCGGGAAAAAACCCCTCACTCCGCTTTTCTCCTTCTTTCCCAATGACATTGTCAGGTGCATAGGGTGGTGGTCTTTCTCGAACGTTTTTGGGACCCGCGTCACTAAGGATACCCAGAGACTCGCAAACATCATCACAACCTAACCAGCGTTGTGGTTTAGTGGTTAAATCGGGAGTAGGGATCCGAGACCAAGACCGAGACCGCGAGCGACTGTCAGCCCGAGACAACAAACCCGAATCCGCCGCACGATCACTGAACGCAGTCTGAGTGGCAGCCCCCACCCCCACTTTCAGCGTGATTTTTAAACAATTCTGTTCTGCTTTCCACGTTTCCTGTTCTAACAAAGCCTTTTCCAAAGCCTGGGTAACCCTCCCCTAGCTTTTCAGACATTTGCTAGAACCAGACACGATTACATCATGCGCAAGGGTGTTAGTACATTTCTCCCAACATCCTGAATGCAGGATGTCCACGGGACGGTTAACGGCACCCAACTTCAACAATCGCATAACTGCGCATTTAAGATGGTTGGGCTTACATTGAATTCCCCACTGCTTATGCAGTTCAGCCACTACCTTGCCAAGCGCTTCCATCTTGGCAGTACGGGAGTGTCCTCCCCGCCAAAGTCAGTTCGGCTGCTTCAGCTGTTTCTCTCCTCCAGCGAGAATCCCATTCCCTGAATGCCCGCACCCGTGGGTTGGGGGACGTTCCGGGGTTTCGGCACCACTATGTTGCCTTGTATTTAAGGCAGGGCGACTTGGTTCAGAGAGAAACCACGGCGAAACTACAAACTGGCCGGGTAAATCACACACTGACACCCATGGGGTGGATAGCGAAATGCATTTATTTTCTGAGAACGGCGGCTTAAGTAAACACGGAATATATTGTGATTGGCTAACGTTATGGAGAAGAGGGGGCCCTATTTTCCGCGTACATCACGTGATCTTCCGTGCGGCTTTTTGGCTAACCACAGACTGGGCTTCTGCCTGTAAACATTTCCTCATGGATCAGGATTGATTTCCAACTATAGATGCCACCACTTAGATGCCTGGTTATTTTTGAGTGCCAAAAGCCTCCTCTAAATAGACACTACGAAAGTGATGAAGTGAGCTTTACTGTACAGAAAACAAGCCCCTCTTTTTTGTCCAGAGCCCTGTGCCTGCAACTGGGCTTCGGCCTGTTAAATTTCCTCATGGATCCGGATTTCTTGCAGAATAAAGATGCCACCAGTGAGAAGCCTGGTTGTTCTTGGAGTGCTAAAAGCCTCCTATAAATAGACATTACAAACATGGTGAGTTGAGCTTTATTTCACTGAAAATGAAACCTGAGTTTGTGTCCAGGGCCCTGGGACTGAGACTGGGCATCTCCTTGCTAAAATTCCATCTTGAGCCTCTTTTCGTCCAGACTAAAAATGCCACCACTTAGAGGCCTGGCTGTTCTTTGAGTGCCAAACACCTCCTCTAAATAGAAATTACATAAGTGCTGAATTCAGCTTCATTTTACTGAGAAACAAAACTCAGTTTGTGTCCAGGGCCCTGCGACTATGACTGGGCTTCTCCTTGCCAAATTTCCATATGGATCAGGATTTCTTGCAGACTAAAGATGCCAGCATTTAGAAGCCTGGTTGTTCTTTGAGTGCCCAAAGCCTCCTCTAAAAAGACATTGCAAAAGTGATGAAGTGAGCTTTATTGTACAGTGAAACCAGCCCCTGTTTTTTGCCCAAGGCCCTGGGGCAGAGATTTGGATTCTGCCTGTTAAATTTCCCTATGGTCCAGGATTTCTCCCAGACTAAAAATGCCACCACTTAGAACCCTGGTTACAAGTGGAGTCACAAACACTTCCTCCAAAATTTATGAGGAAACTGGGAGGGTGTGTTTCTTTTCAAAGGGTAAAGGGTTCCTGTTTGTGTCCAGGGCTCTGTGCCTCACACTGGCTTTCTGCCTGCTAAATTTCCTTAAGGATCAGAATTTCTCCCAGACTAAAATGCCACCATTTTGAAGCCTGGTTGTTCTTTGAGTGCCAAAAGCCTCCTCTAGAATAAAATTATAAAAGTGTTGAAGTGAGCTTTATTTTGGTGAGAAACAGGCCCCTGTTTGTTTCCAGTGCATTGGGACTGGGACTGAGTTTCTTCCTGCTACATTTTCTGAAGGATCAGGATTTCTCCAAGACTAAAAATTCCACCAATAAGAAGCCTGGTTGTTCTTTGAGTGCCAAAATCCTTCTCTTGATAGACATTGCCAAAGTGGTGAACTGAGTTTTATATCACTGAGAAATAAAGCTGAGTTTGTGTCCAGGGCCCTGGGATTGAGACTGGGCTTCTCCCTGTAAAATTCTATATTGAACTGCTTTTCTCTCAGACTAAAGGTGCCATCACTGAGAAGCCTGGCTGTTCTTTGAGTGCCAAACACCTCCTCCAAATAGACATTACAAAAGTGCTAAATTCAACTTCATATATCAGAGAAATAAACCCCAGATTGTGTTAAGGGCCCTGTGCCTTACACTGAGTTTCTGCCTGCTAAATTTCCCTAATGCTCAGGATTTCTCCTGTACTAAAATTGCCACCACGTGCCTAAGCTTCGAGATGCAGAGAAGACATTGATGTGTGCAGTGAAAAGGGAGAAATGCTATGTTGTGTGCACGCTTTCTCCTCAGCTTCAAGTACACTTCCATACTTTTCCCTATGCAGAGTTGAAAGAGTGCATAAGACTCTTACAAGAAGGAAGGCGGAACGGTACAAAACAGAAGGTTTAGAAGAAAAGTCCACATCCCAGGTGTGTTTTGGCAGTAGCTAGACCCAGCTGCAGAGTGTTCTGTGTGAGCAGTAGATGTCAGTTCAGCTCTGTTAGAGAGAAATCGCTGCAGGAGACAAAGTGAGAACAAGGAAACCTCAGATTGCTATAGCGCTCTGCAAAGCACCCTAGTTGTCAGTGACTCCTGGAACAAAGGAAGATCAATGTCTGCTAGCTTTGCTGCTATTTGCCAATCCATCATGCAGCCTTCTGCCGTAAACATGACACTTGCCCTTAGACTCCGACATGCAGAGAACACATCTCTATGTGCATTGGAAAGAGAGAAATGCTGTGTGGTGCGCACGCTTTCTCCTTAGCTTTAGTTCCACTGCTGTGCTGTTCGCTATGCAGAGTTGAAAGAGTCTATGGCACCCTTCCAAGAAGGAAGGCAGAATGGTACAAAACAAGGCTTAGAAGAAAAGTCCACATCCCAGGCGTATTTTGGCAGTAGCTAGACCTAGCTGCAGAGTGTTCTGTGTGAGCAGTAGATGTCAGTTCAGCTCCGTTAGAGAGAAATCTCTGCGAAACACAAAACGCGAACAAGGAAGCCTCAGAGCGCCAGAGTGCTCGGCGAAGCTCCCTAGTTTTCAGTGACTCCGGGGGCTGCAGTAACAGTTTTGTCCACAAGGGTGCAGCACAATTGGTGCAGGGGGGGCTGCAGTATCTGTTTTGTCCACAAGTGGGCGACACTAGTTGAATGGGTCGGGGGGGGCTGTAGTTCCGGTTTTGTAATAAAGGGGGCAACACTTCTGAAGGGGGGGGGGGGCGGCTCAGCAGAACCGGTTTTGTCCACAAGGGGGCAGCTCTAATGGGGGAGCTGCAATTCCTGTTCTATCCACAATGAAGCAGCAGTACTCTGGGGGGGAGGGGTGGGGGAGCTGCAGTGCTGGTTTTGTCCACAAGAAGCAGTACTTTTGGGGGGGCTGTAATACTGGTTTTGTCTGATAGGGGGCAGCACTACTGAAAAGTAGGGGTGGCAGTACCGGTTTTGTTTCCAAGAGGGCAGCACTACCTGGGGTGGGGGGGGCGTTGGTTGTGCCGGTTATGTCCGCAAGGGGGACAGCATTACTGGGGGGAAGGGGGAGCTGCTGTACCGGTTTTGTCCACAACAGGGCAGCACTACTGAGGGGGGTTGGGGGCTGCAGTGCCACTTTTGTCCACAAGAGTGCAGCACTACTGAGAGAAGGGGGTTGCAGTACCGGTTTTGTCCAAAAGGGGGCAGAACTACTGGAAGGGGGGGGCTGGCAGTACCTGTTTTGTCCACAATGGGGCAGCACTACTGGGGTGGGGAGGAGCGTTTGCAGTACCGGATTTGTCCAAGAAGGTGTAGCAGTACTGAGGGAAGGGGGCTGCAATACCAGTTTTGTCCAAAAGGGGGCACCACTATTGAAGGGGGGGGGTTGGGAGCAGTACCAGTTTTGTGCACAAGGGGGAGGCAATAGTTGAAGGGGGGGGCTGCAGTACAGGTTTTGTCTACAAGATGGCAGCACTAGCTAGGAGGGCAGGGCAGCAGTAACGGTTTTGTCCACAAGGGGTCAGCACCACTGGGGGGGGAGCTGTTGTTCCTGTTTTGTCCACAAGGGGGCAGCACTACTGAGGGTGTGGGCGAGCTGCAGTACCGGTTTTGTCCACAAGGGGGCAGCAACACTAGGGGAAGGGGGGATGAAGTACTGGTTTTGTCCAAAATGAGGCAGTACCACTGGGGTGGGGAAGAGCGGTTGCAGGACCAGTTTTGTCCAAAAGGGTGCAGCACGATTGAAGGGGGGGTTGGGGTGTTGCACTACCGGTTTTGTCCACAAGGGGACAGTTCTAATGGGGGGGCTGCAGTACCGGTTTTGTCCACAAGGAGGCAGCACTACTGTGGGGGGGGCTGCAGCGCCGATTTTGTCCACAAAAAGGCAGTATTTCTGGGGGCGGGAGGGGGGGGCTGCGATACCGATTTTGTCCACTAAGGGGCAGCACTACTGTGGGGGGCTACAGTACCATTTTGTCCAAAAAGGGGCAGCAATACTGAAAATGGGGGGCGGCAGTACGGTTTTGTCTTTAAGGGGTCAGCACTACTATGGGGAAGGGGGGGTCTGTAGTGCTGGTTTTGTCCACAAAAAAGCAGCCCTACTGAGGGGTGGGTGAGCTGCAGTGCAGGTTATATCCACAAGGGGCCAGCTCTACTGGGTGGGGGGGGGCTGCAGTTTCGGTTTTTTCCACAAGGGGGCAGCACTACCTGGGGGGGGGGAAGTGCTGCAGTACCGGTTTTGTCCAAAATGAGGCTGCACTACTGAGGGGGGGGGGGGCTGCAATACCGGTTTTGGCCACGAGGAAGCAGCACTACTGGGGTGGGGTGGAAAGTTTCCAGTACCAGTTTTGTGCAAGACAGGGCAGTAGTAGTGAAAGGGGGGGGCTGCAGTACCTTTTTTGTCCACAAGTGGTCAGAACTTCGGGGGGGGTGTGGCTGCAGTACAGATTTTGCCCACACAGGGACAGCACTCCTGGGGGGGGAGCTGCAGTACCAGTTTTGACCACACGGAAGCAGCACTTCTGCAGGAAGGGGGGGGGGGGGTGCTGCAGTACACGGTTTTGTCCACAAGAAGGCAGCACAACTGAAGGAGGGCAAGTTGTAGCACCGGTTTTGTCAACAAAAGGGCAGCACTAATGGGGGGCCTGCAGTACCGGTTTTGTCCACAGGGAAGCAGCACTGCTGGAGGGGGGGCTGCAGAACATGTTTTGTCCAAAAGCGGGCTGCACTACTGAAAGGGGGGGCTGAAGTACCTGTTTTCTCCACAAGGGGGCAGTGCTGCTGGTGGGGGGGGGGGGGGGCAGTACCGGTTCTTCCACAAGGAAGCAGCATTACTGAAGGAAGAGCTGCAGTACCTGTTTTGTCCACTAAAAAGCAGCACTTCTGGGTGCCAGTTTTTCCCACAAAGAGGCAGCTCTACTGGGAAAGGCTGCAGTACCAGTTTTTTTCCCCAATGGGCAGCAGTACGGGTGGGGGGGCTGCAGTACTGGTTTTGTTTACAAGGGGGCAGCACTACCTGGAAGAGCGCTGCAGTATCGGTTTTGTCCACAAGGGGGTAGCACTACTGAGGGGTGGGCGAGCTGCAGTACTTGTGTTTCCCAAAAAAAACCAGCACTACTTGGGGGTGGGGGGTGAGGGCTGTAGTGCCAGTTTTGTCCACAAGGGTTCAGCTTTATTGAGAAAGGCTGTAGTACTGGTTGTGTCCACACGGAAGCAGCACGACTGGTAGGAGGGGCTGCAGTTCCGGTTTTGTCCACAAGGGGGCAGCAATACCTGGAGGGAGAAGGGAGGCAGTACCGGTTTTGTCCTCAAAAGGGCAGCACTACTGGAGGGGGGGCCAGCAGTACCGGTTTAGTCCACAAGGCGTCAGCACTACCGGGTGGCGGGCTGCAGTATCGGTTTTGTCCACAAGGGTGCAGCACTACTGAGGGTTGGGCGAGCTGCAGTACTTGTTTTTTCCAATAAAATCAGCACTACTGGTGCGTGGGCAAGCTGCAGTGCCGGTTTTGTCCACAAGGGGGCAGCACTACTGGGTGAAAGCCTTCAGTACTTGTTTTCTCCATAAGGGGGCAGCACTACTGAGGGGTGGGCGAGCTGCAGTACTTGTTTTGTCCAAAGAAATGAAGCACTACTTGGGGAGGTGGTGGCTATAGTGCCAGTTTTGTCCACAAAGAGTCAGCTGTATTGGGAAAGGCTATAGTACCGGTTTTGTCCACAAAGAAGCAGCACTACTGGGGGGAGGGGCTGCAGTTTCCGTTTTGTCCACAAAAGGGCAGCACTACTGGTGGGGGTCTGCAGTACCAGTTTTGTCCACAGGGGGGCAGCACTAATGAGGAAAGTGCTTCAGTACCGGTTTTGTCCACAAGGGGGTAGCATTTTGGGGGGTAGGGGGTGCAGCACTGCTTTTCTTTACCAGAGGGCAGCACTACTGAAAGGGGGGGGCTGCAGTACCGGTTTGGTGCACAAGGGGGTAGCACTACTGAAAGGGGAGGGTAGCAGTACCAGATTTTTTCACAAGGGGGCAGCACTACTGGGGGGGGGTGGGGGCTGCATTACCTGTTTTGTCCACAAGAAAGCTTCACTACTGTGCAGGGGGGGGGGGGCAGCAGTACCGGTTTTGTTCACAAGGGGGCAGCACTACTGAGGGGGGAGGCTTCACTACAGATTTTGTCCACAGTGGGACAGCTCTACAAGTGGGGGGGGAGGCGGGGGGGGGGCTGCAGTACCGGTTTTGCTTAAAAGTGGGTCAACACTAGTGGTGGGTGGGGTGCAGGATTGATTTTGTCCACAAGGAGGCAGCACTATTGAAGGGGGGAGTGGGACAACAGTACCGGTTTTGTCCACAAGGGGTCAGCACAATGGAGAGAATAGAGACTGCAGTACCGGTTTTCTACACAAGGTGGTAGAAATACTGAAAGGATGGCTGCAGTACTGGTTTTCTCCAAATGGTGGCAACACTACGGAAAGGGAGGAATCGCAGTACCGGTTTTGTCCACAATGGGTCTGCACAACTGAAAAAGGATGGAGCTGCTGTAACTGTTTTGTCTACAAAGGGGCAGCACTACTGAAAGAGAGGGGGCTACAGTACATCTTTTGTCTACAATGGGGAAGCACTACTAAAGGGTGGGGCTGCACTACCTGTTTTGTCCACAAGGGGTCAGCACAACTGAAAGGGGGGGGGGCTGCAGCACCTCTTTTGTCTACAGCGGGGAAGGACTACTGAAGGGAGGGTCTGCATTACCAGTTTTGTCCACAAGAGGGCAGCACAACTGGAAAGGGGGGGCTGCAGTATTGGTTTTGTCCACAACAAAGCACCACTACTGGGAGGGAGGGGCTGCAGTGTTGGTTTTGTTCTCACAAGGACAGCACTGCTGGTGGGGGAGGATGCAGTACTTCTTTTGTCCACAAGGGGACAGCACTACTGGGGGGGGGAGCTGATGTACCTGTTTGGTCCACAAGAAAGCAGCCCTACTGGAAGGGGGGGGGCTTCAGTACCGGTTTTGTCCACAAGGAAGCAGCACTACTGGAAGGGTGAGGGTTGCAGTACCTGTTTCGTCCACAAGGGGACAGCACTACTGGTGGGATTGCTGCAGTACTGGTTTAGTCCAAAAGGGGGCAGCACTACTGGTGTAGTTGGGCTTCATTACCGGTTTTCACCACAAGGGAGCAGCACTGCTGAAGGAGGGGTGTCTGCAGTAACATTTTTCTGCACAAGGGGGCAATACTAGTGAGGAGGTGGTGGTGTAGTACCGGTTTTGTTTGCAACAAAGCAGCACTACTAGGGGGGATCGCTGCAGTACCAGTTTTACACACAAGGAAGCAGCACTACTGGAAGGGGGGGGAGGGCTGCAGTGTCGGTTTTGTTGTCACGGGTTCAGCACTACTGGTGGGGGGGGGCTGCAGTACCTGTTGTATTTACAAGGGGACAGCACTACTGGGGGGGGAGCTGCAGTACCTGTTTGGTCCACAAGGAAGCAGCACTACTGGAAGAGGGTGGGCTGCAGTACTGGTTTAGTCCAAAAGGGGGCAGCACTACTGCTGCAGGGGGCTTCATTACCGATTTTCACCACAAGGAAGCAACATTGCTGAAGGAGGGGTGTCTGCAGTAACGTTTTTCACCACAAGGGAGCAACACTAGGGAGGAGAGGGGGGCTGCAGTACCACAAGGGTGCAGGACTAGTTTGGGGGGGGAGGTGCTGCAAAACCTAAAAGTGGGCAGTGCTAGTGGTGGGTGGGGTGCAGTATTGGTTTTGTCCACAAGGAGGCAGCACTATTGAAGAGGGGCGGGGCAGTAGTACCGGTTTTGTACACAAGGGGGCAGCAATACTGAATGGGGGGGTTGCAGTACTGTTTTTGTCCAAATGGTGGCAACAGTACTGAAAGGGGGAGGGCTGCAGTACCAGTTTTGTCCACTAAAAAGCAGCACTACTGAAGTGGGGGCTGAAGTGCCAGTTTTGTCTACAAAGCTGCAGCACTACTGGGGAAGGGTGCTGTACCGGTTTTGTCCATAATGGGCAGCACTACTCATGGGGGAGCTGTAGTACCGGTTTTGACCACAAGGGGTCAGCACTACTGGGTGAGGGGCTGCAGTACCGGTTTTGTCCACAAGGGGTCAGCATTACTGAGGGTTGGGCAAGCTCCAGTACTTGTTTTTTCCAATAAAATCAGCACTACTGGGGGGTGGGTGAGCTGAAGTACCTGTTTTGTCTCCAAGGAAGCAGCACTACTGGGGCAAAGGGGATGCTGTAACGGTTTTGTCTACAACGGGGCAGCACTGCTGGTGAGGGGGCTGCAGTACTGGTTTTCTTCCGAAGGGGTCAGCGCTACTGGTGCTGGGAGCTTCAGTACCGGTTTTGTCCACAAGGGGGCAGCACTAGTGGGAAGAGGAGGGGGCTACAGTACCAGTTTTGTCCGCAGGAGCACAGCACTTCGGAGGTGGGGGGGGGAGAGGCTCCAGTACGGGTTTTGTCCACAAGGTAGCAGCAGTACCGGGGGGGGTTGCAGTACCGGTTTTATCCACAAGAAGGCAACAACACGGGAAGGGGGGCTGCAGTACATGTTTTGTCCAAAGGGGTCTGCACTACTGAAAGGTGGGGGCTGAAGTACTGGTTTTGTCCAAAATGGGGCGGCACTACTGAGGGAGGGGGGCTGCAGTACCGGCTTTGGCCACGAGGAAGCGGCACTGCTGGGGTGGGGTGGAGGGTTTCCAGTACCGTTTTTTTCCAAGATGAGGCAGAACTAGTGAGGGGGGGCTGCAGTACCTGTTTTCTCCACAAGGGAGCAGCGCTACTCGTGGGGTAGGGGGCTGCAGAACCGGTTTTGTCAACAAGGGGGCAGCACTAGTGAGGAGGGGGGCTGCAGTACTGCTTTTTCCGCAATGGGGCAGCACTACTGATGGGCCGGGGGGGTGCTGCATTACCTGTTTTGTTCACAAGGAAGCAGCACTACTGTGGGGGAGGCGGCAGTACTGGTTTTATCTACAAGGGGGCAGCATTATTGAAAGGGGGGTGCTGAAGTACTGGTTTTGTCAACAAAAAAGCAGCACTACTGAGGAAGGGGGGGCTGCAAAACCGGTTTTGCCCAAAAGGGGGCAGCACTAGTGGTGGGTGGGGTGCAGTACCGGTTTTGTTCACAAGGGGTCAGCACTACTGAAAGAGGGGGTCTACATTACCGGTTTTGTCCACAACGGGTCAGCACAACTGAAAGAGGAGGTGGGTTGCAGTACCTGTTTTGTCTACAGGGGTGAAGCACTACTGGTGCAGGTGGCTGCAGTATAGGTTTTGTTTATAAGGAAGCAGCACTACTGGGGGGGAGGGGCTGCAGTGTCAGTTTTGACCACAAGGCGGCAGCTGTACTGGGGGGTGAGCTGCAGTACCTGTTTTGTCCACAAGGAAGTAGCACTACGGGAAGAGGGGGGGCTGCAGTACCGGTTTTTTCCAGAAGGAACAAGTTTTACTGGAGGGGGGCTGCAGTACCTGTTCTGTATAAAAAAAAGCAGCACAACTGAGGAAGGGTGAGCTGTAGTACCGTTTTTGTCCACAAGGGGTCAGCATTACTGGGGGCAGGGCTGCAGTACCGGTTTTATACACAAGGAAGCAGCACTACTGTGGGGGGGCGGCAGTACCGGTTTTGTCCACAAGTGTGCAGCACTACGGGGGGGTGTGGGTGCTGCAATTCTGGTTCTTCCACGAGGAAGCAGCACTACTGGGGTGGGGGCTGAAGTGCCAGTTTTGTCCACAGAGCAGCAGCTCTACTGGAGAAGGCTGCTGTACTGGTTTTGTCCACAAGGGGACAGCACTACTGTTGGGGTGGGCTGCAGTACCGTTTTTTTCCACAAGGAAGCAGCACTACTGCTGGGGGGGGAGTGCATTACCTGTTTTGTCCAAATGAGGACAGCACTACTAGTTGAGGAGCTGTACTACCGGTTTTGTCCACAAGGGTGCAACACTAACTGGGGGGGTGGGCTGCAGTATCAGCTCTGTCCACTAGGGGGCAGTGCTACTGAGAGGTGGGCAAGCTGAAATGCAGGTTTTGTCCACAAGTGGTCAGCACTACTGGGTGGGTTGCTGCAGTACTGGTTTCAACCACAAGGAAGCCGCACTACTGGGTGGGGAGGAGGGTTTGCAGTATCTGTTTTGTCCAAGAGGGGGCAGCACTAGTGAGGGGGCGGGCTGCAGTACCGGTTGTGTTCAAAAGGGGCAGCACTGCTGGGGGTGGGCTGCAGTACTGGTTTTGTCTACAAGGGAACAGCACTAATGAAACGGGGGGGGGGGCCTGCAGTAAGGTTCGGTGCACAAGGGGGCAGCACTACTGAAGTGGGTGGGCTGCATTACCTGTTTTGTCCACAAGGAAGCAGCACTACTGTGGGGGTCTGCAGTACTGGTTTTGTCTACAAGGGGGCAGCAGTACCTGGGGGCAGGGCGGCAGTACCGGTTTTCTCCACAAGGGTGCAGCACTACCTGGGGCTGGGGCGGTAGTACTCGTTTTGTCCACAAGGAGGAAGCTCTACTGGGGGGCTGGGTTTGCAGTACCAGTTTGTTCCAAAAGGGCACAGCACAACTGAAAGTGAGGGGCAGCAGTACCGGTTTTGTCAATAAGGGGGCAGCACTATCTGGGGGTGCGGCGGCAGTACCGATTTTTGCCACAAGGAGTCAGCACTACTGGATGGGCCTGCTGCACTACCGGTTTTGTCCACAAGGGGACAGCTCTATGGAAGTCGGGGGTGAGGGGGAGGGGGGGGCTGCAGTATCAGTTTTGCTGAAAAGGGAACAGCACTAGTTGTGGGTGGGCTGCAGTACCAGTTTTGTCCGCAAGGAGGCAGCACTAATAAAGGGGGAGTGGTAATACCGGTTTTGTCAACAAGGCGTCAGCACAACTGGAAAAGGGGGGGCTGCAGTACCAGTTTTGACCACAAGGGGGCAGCACTACTGAAAGGGGGGTCTGAAGTACCGGTTTTGTTCACAATGGGGCAGCACAACTGGGGTCTTAGGGTTGCAATACCAGTTTTCTCAACAAGGGGGCAGGTCTACTGGTGCAGGGGGCTGCAACACAGATTTTGTCCACAAGGGGGCAGAACTATTGGGGGGTGGGCTGCAGTTTCAGTTTTGTTCTCACGGGAACAGCACTATTGGTGGGGAGCTGCAGTACTGGTTTTGTCCACAGGGGGGCAGCACTGCTAAAGGGTGGGGGGCTGCTGTACCTGTTTTTTCTATAAGGGGGCAGCACTCTTTTGGCAAAGGGGATGCAGTAATGGTTTTGTCTACAACGGGGCAGCACTTCTGGTGGGGGGTTTGCAATAGCGGTTTTGTCCACAAGGCGGCAGCACTAAAAAGGGTTTGGGGGGATGCTGTTGTACCAGTTTTTCCACAAGGGAGGAAGCAGTACTCAGGGAGGGGGATGCAGTTCCAGTTTTGCCTACAACGGGGCAGCACTACTGAGGGGGTGGGGTCTGCAGTACCGGTTTTGTCCACAAGGAGGCAGCACTACTGAAGGGGGGGCTGCACCATTCCAAAGACAAGGCATATCTGTTCTTTTTCACAGATCTGTAAAGTGCAATTGTACTTCTGAAGCCTTTTCAAGAACAATGCAATGCACCTCAAGATATGTTTATTAAAAATATACTTTCCAAATCAAATCCTATACTGTAATTAGACTAGTTAAGGATGGTGGTCTCACTTCAACTAAGCCCATTTGAAATTTAGAGCATCTCCTCTCACTCTGATGCTGCTCTCCATTTACTCCAGTGTAGAGTCAGGCACTGGCTCTCAGTGGCTTGGCCCAGTCTGTTTGGGAAGAAAGAAACCACAGTGGCAATGTTTCAAAGGATTTACATGTGTTGGTATTCTGCACTGAGTGGAACAAAAGCAAACTGGCACCTGGAGCAGTGAAATAAGGGGATTTTCTCCTTAATTTTCTTAATGGAGCATGGACTCAGCTGGGGAAACCAGTGGAGTGTGTGTGGAGGGCTGCTCTGCACACCTTGTGCCTCAGTCCCACTTTTCTGTGCCTTCTTACAAAGTAGAATGACAGCAAAAGTAATTTTGTCCATACCCAGCACTGACATAAAATCATCCTTGAAGCTTGTAGCCAAATTGCCACTGTAATGTGAATTTTAAGTATGTTCTGTAAGACTTGTGCTGTCCCTAGCATGACTCACACCGGGTGTGCAAATCAGTGATGAAAAGTGAGTCTTCAGGTGCTCCTATCTGCTGCTGCTTCTCAAGACTTTGCTGCTATCATTATATTATCATGCACTCAGGAAACCTCAAACTTTTCCCTGGAAATCTAGTGACCAGTTCTTATATTTATCAGGGTAGTCCTTGTCTAAGCTAGCAGGGTACTTGCTTGAACTTTAAGGGGCTGACTTTATCTTGATTAGGTGTACTGCAGACTCAATTGTTCACATCTAAAGTGAGCACAGTGACCATCACTCAGTTGGTTTTCTTAGATGTCTCTTACTTTCTTCTCTTCTCTTTGTTTTAATTTTGTTTTCCAAAAGAAATGGTCAAGCTTTCTTAGCAGCTTAGTGGCTAGGAGAGATCTCTGGCATGAAGTTGGGTGAGATGTTCTGTGTTCCAGTTAACTGCTCTAATTTTACCGATTTTACTTATTTAGAGGTAAGAGAAAATTAGCTATTTCCCCCCCCTCCCCTTTCCCTCTTTGAACCAGAAAGGGTCTTCTCTAGACTGGTTCATACATTCCTTCAGGCAATCCAATTTTTATGGAAAAAAACTTTCATCAGAAAATCCCTGACTCGCTGTCCTCCCTGGAGACCTACATCTACTGGATTTTAGTTTCTTTGCCTTTGATGCATTGACACAAAAAAGCCTTTAATAAGCAGAAGTGAGCCCACCATTCATCTTCCTCTGCTACTCTCCAATTTGTAAATGAGCAAAGTTTGGTTATATACTTGCATGTGGTAATTATTCTGTAGTCATTAAAACACTGTAGTCTTTCGTGGTTCCAGCAGTGAATCTTTTCCTACTGATTATTGGAAGACTATAAGTGCTAATGACAACAATTAGTCCATTTTGGAATTGTAAATCTTTTATCCTCTGAATCAATCACTTGATTTTCAATTTTGTGTTTTTAAATTTTATTTTTCTGGACATCTTTCTGAGACCCATCAGGACAATTTGATATGAATATAGGTAATTTTTATATTTCAATATTTTTATGTTCCAATATGACTAAGAGGAACATTAAAATAAAGGTTGGTAAGTTCTACCAACCATAAATATAGAAGAGCTCATAGTCTACTGAGAAGGTTTGGTCTGAACAGCTTCTTAGATCTCATTCCTTTAGCAAAAACTTGTATCATCTTGTGAATTTAAATATAGTATTGTTGCCATCATTGGTTGGTTGATTGGTTTATTTTTTAATTTGACTAAGTGGAAAATAACTGTTAAGCAAAAATATTATTCTTGCTGTTGTACTCAGTAATGTCACCTGGTTCTAACCTTCTGAGCAACATGACAAACTAATCTTAATTAATTTAATCTAAATTTTACTTCATAACCATCTTCCTGGGTTTTCAAACCTATCCAGAAAAAAAAAAAAAAAGAGTAGGAAACTTTGGATTTCCATGTATTTGTAAAAAACTGGCACTTTCTATGTAATGCAAATCTTGAGTCTCACAGATAAACTGTAAACTCTTGAAGCTGTGTGTGTCAGGGGTGGGAATTCTTTCAGGGTGACATGAACAAGACTGGCACAAACTGCAGCACATTTTCAATTAACTTATTTTTCTTTCCCCTGAGTTTACAACACATGCAAAATGCTGATATGGTTCAGACAGCTGTTCTCACAGTGCAGTAAAAGCAGGTTTAACATTAAGATTGTCCCAGTGCATGAGGTGGGGGAGATGGGAAGGGGGGAGTTTTTCCCTCTGCTTCCACATTAACCCATTAAGAAACAAGGCAAGTCATTAAAGAATGTATTTTACTAATAAATCACATTTGAAACTGCATGCTATGCAAATGGACAGGCATAAGTGGGACTGAATTTGTTTCTGTAAAAAGACTTGCACGCTTTTAAATCACAGGTTTGAAACTGAGGAAAAACTTTTTTTTTTTTTTTAATTATATAAAGGTGATGTAAAATTACACTTATAGTAATGGGGAGAGAGCTTATTTACTCCTAAATTTCATTAATTCACCTCACTGGATATTCTTTCTGTTTGTAGTACCTTACTTGTGATATTGACTCTTTATGTGATATTCAGCAATAGTTTATGAAAAAAATAATTGAGCATCTGCCTATTCTGTTCCATTACTTTCCCCTAAAGCTCTTTTGAGTGCTATGCAAATCATGCCAATTTCCAGTAACAGTGGAAGTGTTGTGACAACTTCCTGTTGTCTCAAAATCTGTGTTTTGCCCCACACTCATCCTACTCTGAGTCTTTTTAGTACCTGACTGATGTAAGCATGAATAAAACTTTAACATTCCCCCCTGCATGCTATTTCTGCTATGGACTGGTGTTCTCTTTCTTTCTGTCTCTCCACAAACATTTATTGGTGTTGATGATACACCAAAAGAATTGCTATATTGCACGACCCTCCAAACTAAAGACCAGTGACTTATTTCTTTTTCTTTTTCCTTTTTTTTTCCCATCCTTTGGTCAATTAGTATATTAGTCCAGAGAAATGCCAAGCTGCATACAGCTGCTCTATGTTGCATCCAGCTATTAAAGGCATCTATTCATGTGCTTGTCAATTGTGTCATTTTTTCTCTTTGTGTGTTGCCCATGCTACTTCTGGCATCTCCCTTCCTTCCAAACCTTTTCATGCCCAGCAGATAGTTTTTGCAGACCTAATGAGGCAAATGTCATGGCTGTGTTTGAGATATCTCAGTGTCTATTTTAGTCTGGTATATTAAAAGGAAGGCAAGGAAAAGTAGTTTGTGTTGTTCTTGGAGTAGACATTATATTATATTGCAATTAATTGTTGCAAATGTGAGCCTTGCATTAGAAAATGAGCTCTGTATTTGAAAAGCTGAGGTATGTGATGTTTGAACATGCTCACATACAAACTGCTGCTTAGGAGAGATTAATGGCAAAGGTGTTTCCATCTATGCATGTGCAACTGATCATCAAACACAAATGAAACATGTCAACACTCACACAAAATGCTCTAGAATTCATCTCTCCTTTTTCCATCATGCTTCCATCTAACTAGCTCTTTAAACAATTCTCTCAGGAAGAAGTGGGTTCTATATGAAACCATGAAGGCTTCAAAAAATTGCAAGGGATGGAGAACAGCAGCTAAACTAGTCTGGTTCATACCAGACACAACCTGCTGGTGTGATTTATCTGCCTTCTGAATCAGGCACTCAGGAAAAAAATAATGATATTCACAATACCATTCTCTAATATGATTTTATTTGTAGTCAAGGAAGAGACAGAACATACCTGAAAAACTTATATTTCAGCTAGTGTTTCAAGTCTTCTTTTCAAATTTGACAGATTTCTCAGTTATGAAATCACAGCAGAGATGATCAACAATATCCTTTACCCTATTCCTGGAGTTCTTAAGTAAAATCCTTTGCCAACAGCAGAAAGCATTCTATATTAATTATGCATTGGAAAAAAAAAATGGTCTTTCACAGAAATTCAGGCTAAGTTAATTTAAATCCAGGCTAAAACAGTGTTGCTGCATGGATTTTTCTGCACCAATCTGAGCTCCTACTCCTCCTTGGAGGCAAGGGGATGGAAGAATGTGTGTGGGGTAACCAAACATGGAGCATTGTTATCTCACTTGGCCACACCTTGCTCCAGAAACTGGCTGCTGTCCCCTGAGAACTTTGTGCCCTGGACCTGAGATGATGATGAAGTCAAACCAGCACACCTGACAAGAAGAAATCCTTCCAGAATATCTTAAAGTTCAGCATTACCTGCCAGTATTTCAATCAGATCTTCACTACAATTGAACAGACAACTTCCATCAATTACACAGTGAGTTGTTTGCCACCTGGGTAAATGACACTTGATAGTTGGCACTGAGTAATCAGGAAGAGAGGGTTGGTTAAATATCAAAAGTGAGAGACACTCAGACAACTCGCTCTTCAAAATGTGACACTAGGCACCTGCACATTTTATTGTGATCCACTCCTGGATCCCCTTTACTTTATGGTTTTTGAACAGTAACATATATACTGGACAGTCACTAAAATGACTTGTGAATAAAGCAGACAGACCTGATATTGTAGAGTGACTATTTGTGAAGTTATGCTAAAACAAAATCTTAAAATATCAGTCCCAGTCAGAAACTGAACTGACCTATATCAAAATAATTTACAACTATGTATAACTGAATATGTGTGAGAACACAAATGCTCACCCTGCATATATGTGTTGCCAGAAGTCAAGGATTGTTTATGAAGAATTACCATTTGTTAGCTAAAATATTTAATAACTGTTCTATTGTCAGGCTGAAAAAATACTGATGTGGCAAATCCACTGATACTGATGTGAAATCTTTCTCCTCCATTCTATTTCTACAAATGTTTACTGTTGTGAACTGGAAGATCCTTTGTCATTTGTGCAACACTGGGCTGTTTTTAATTCAATTCATTTATGTCTATGTCTGTGTGTAAAGGTGATCAGGATTATTTGAGTCTCCTCACAATTACAATTAAGCAATATGCAGAAAACTCAAATTTCTGACAATTTGATTTCCCAGAAATACATAAGTGAAGTAGAACTTGCCAAACTCAAATGTTGCTTGATTTAGAGCAGTGAGTTTATGCTTTATATGGTTCTTTCAGTGTCTTTTCCTTTTTGTTTTCTAAAACTTAAACAATCTCCTCCCATGAGGCAAAGCTGTTGACATTTCTTCAAGCAATTGCAGACTTTCCAAACTGTTTCTTGACACTGTCAGGGTAATCAGAATTGTATAAATTATAACTACTTTTCAAAGATCTCTGTAACTTGAACTCTTTGATGAGGTCGTGTGATGTTTGGGGCAGTGAGGGAAACTTATGGGATACCAGACATTGCACAATATTTAAATATCCATAGTTATATATTCAGTGATTGCAAACACATGGCAATATTTTATTAACTCTTCTGAAATAAGAGAATGTGTTTGTAAAAGGAAAAAAAAGTATTTCAGTAAAAAAGCTCATACCATAAGACTCATGTACCAGGAAGCAAAATTACTGAAGTGTTTTCAGAAAAGGACACTTACCTCAGTACAATAGATTTTTTTTTTTTTTGCATCTTGCACACTTGTTATTGCTGTTAGTGTGTTCTTCCCTTTTATTCAGAAAGACTGATATACTGTAAAATGTAATAGTTTTTACCTATTTTTTAAGTAAAGCAATAACAGATTGATACAATATCCAACAAAACAGAAAATATGAATGAGATTCTTTAGCACTAGAACAAACAGAAAATTCCCTTTAGCAAAGTTATTTTTACCAGTTGCTTCAAAAACACTGTGTTAGTAAATTAGGTTATGGAGACGTTGCTGCAACATGGAAAATATCTTTGAACTAGACACAAATACTTATTAAGATGCATTAAAGAGGAACACAGATGCTGCCAGCAGCAGCCATACATTAGCTCTACCTTTTACTTTCCTTTTAAATGTTGTTTTAATTATCTCAATCTGTTTTCCCTAAGCAATAGAGCAGCCTATGCAATCCACCAAGTTCTGAGAAGACACCCAAGAAACCCTTTGTTTTAGAAGCAGGAAGAAATTAGTAATGGAGATCTCTAAATCTGCTTCTATTTTACTTTTAAACAGTGGTTTAAGAATGAGATGCTGGAAGAAAATGTGGCCTGAACAGAACAGTATGGGTTTGTAAATCTTGAGAACAGAGAATCAAAATAGAGAAAAACACACATGTCAATCATTCACCAAAAACTCAAACTAACAAATGGAAAAACTGCAGAAAGCTATCCCTCAAGGAATTTTACAGGCATGCCTTTTTAAGAGGGTATGGCAAGGAGAATGTTATGTAATGAAGTATTCAAATTAATTGATTAAGGATTTCAGAGAGAAACTATCCTTGGCAAAAGAAAAAGACTGAAGAGATAGTAAAAGATAAATATGCCATTTGTCATCAAAATTGAGTCCCTTAATTGAAGAACTGCAGAATAATTTGGATAAATATTCATTTGGTGCCACCTGTAAATGTAAATAAACTGCATCTGTGTTTCAAACCTACTTTTCAACGATGCTATGGAAAAGTTGCCTAGAATTTTGGACACAGGTTTTTTTTATTTTGATGTAGGACAGGTCAGAAATCCACAATCTCAGTTAACAGTAAAAGGCACTAACTTTGAATTAAGTAACCTAGAAAACAAAGGAGTTTCCTTCCCAAAATTCATGTTTAAAAGATGTTGTTTTCTTAAACTGACTATTCTGATTAACTTTCACAGGGCAACAACACAAGTCTGATGTGTCCTGAGAAGGGATCCTCTGGGTAGCCCCACTGCCCTACTTTCAAGCTACTTTTAAGCTGAGGCTTTGAGAAAAGCAAAGAGGAGAAAAAAAAAGCTAGGACGATCTGGAGCTTCCCTCTGGCTACTAGAAAGAAGCCCAGAGCTCTGCAGAAAGGAGGTAAAAGAAACAAAAGAGGCTCCTTCTCCCGGTGGTGTTCACAGCTTTATTTCAGATGTGGTGCTGGGAGAAAGAGGAAGTGGGAATGCCTGGACCTTGGATTTTAAACCTCCCACCAGGGGCGGAGTAAAACCAGAGCCTGGCCAATGAGCTCAGGGGGGAGGGGAAAGGGGAGGGCAAAGGACTGAATCACAGGACAGGGTACAGGGGAAGTTAGGGAGATACCATTTTCAATGCCACACACAGCAGTATATGAAATGCAACATCTCCCCTTTTTTTCTTTTTTTTTTTTTTTTTTTTTTTTTTTTTGTTTAAAACAAGGCTAAAGGAAAACATTGTGTTCATTTTTGATTCAGAAGATGAATTTGCCCATCACTTGCAGTTTGCAGGAAAATTAGACTGTTTTTTGTTTGTCAACTTGATATGGCTGACTACTGAGGTAGAAGAAATGAGACCATTAACAGCTTTGAAAATTAAGCTACGGAGGATCTCAAATGCTACAACTATAAGGAAAAGAATAATAAAGAATAACAAAATTGTTTCAACTATAGAAGTCCACCACCCTTTGAGTCCCCAGCCTATGAACAGTTCATTGAAACAATATTCTGATTCTAGTTAACAAAAAGACAATTTGGAAGGGGTTCTTTCCGGGGTTGAGTGGAGGGTAGGTTTTCTCTAAAAGGAAAAACAAACATTTTAAAAACACATTAAAAGTCTTTGTCTGCCGGAAGGTCCTTCTATGAAGATTTTTTCTCTTCCTTCCAACAGCATCTTCTTTTTGAAGCAGTGGCTACTTGCTTCTCATCCCCTTCTGCTGGAGCTGTATTTTTTGGAACAAAAGGCTTGATCCACTTATGGTGAATCCACCGAGGGCCTGAGGGAGTGGATATGCACGCATAACCACGTCCCCAGGTAACAAGCTCATAGGGACCTTTGGTTTCCCATGTTTCTGGGTCCCTAATCAAAACAGGTGGATGCTGAGACAATTTGAACTGTTTACTGCTGTTAAAATGACATACCACAGGAGGACTCATATTTTCAAATGAACAATTTAAGAAATTGATAGTGAACAGGGCTTTACAGAGCTTTTGCTGTGGAGACATCCACATGGTGGAACTGCTCTGTCTAGGCAGGACCTGTTTGAGTGTCTGGTGGGCACGCTCAATCACAGCTTGACCTGTGGGGGAGTGGGGGATGCCAGTTTTATGTTCCACTCCCCACTGCTGGATAAACTCTAGAAACTCCTTGGATATGGACGCTGGGCCATTATCTGTTTTGATTTCCCTAGGGATCCCCAGCACTGAAAAAGCTTGCACTAGGTGTTGTTTGGCATTGTCCTGGTTTGAAAGGACAGGTGTCTGTCAGTAAGGGCAGAAGTTTCCCTTTGAAATAGAGACTTTGGTTCCACTCCCCCCAAGTATTATAATTGTTTGAATCAAGGACTCTGAGGCAGAGATAAGGGGGTGGGAATAACAGTTCTTTTCCTAATATATCTAACCGTACAAGCAGAAAAACAGCAGCAGTTGTAAAAATTGCTAACAGAACAGAATAGATAACTCAGTGTCAATCCCTTTAGATGCAAGCACGCTATCTCTGTGCTTAGTCCCAGTCCAGATCTGCCGAGGGCAGATGGGAACAGAGGCAGGAGGGGGCGGCAGCGGCCACGCCGGTCTCGGGCGGGAACGGGCTGGAGCGGCGGCTCCTCGCTCACCGTGTGTGTCCGGGGGATCAGCTGTGTCCGCAGAGGCAGGAGGCTGGAACGGGGCAGATGCAGGGCAGGTGATCGCAGAGGGTCTGGCTCTGCTGTGCTCGGCCGCGAGGGCATCCTCCTCCCCCACTCACCAGAAACACAAGTCCCTCCCCCCAGAAGCCTCAGAGGCCCCTCCGGGAGCCGCTGCAAATGACCCCTTTTGTCTGGAGTCATCAGAGACCCTGGGTGTAACCCGGCCAGCTCCATTGGCATGATAATGGGAAAAATTCTTTCAATTGACATAGTAATAGAAAAACACTCAACCCCCAACATAAGGTTTTGACAGTCATGACAGAACTTAAAATTGGAGTGTGAGTAAACCAGACTGGATGTCAGTGTGACACATCTCAGTTTTGGCCATGCTAAATTGTATTAGAATCATATATTCTGACTCCTGCACAGTCTTACTAAAACAGTGCAGAGCCCTTGGTGTTATGGGATTGCTGATGTAAAAGACCTTTGCTTCCACACCACTTTTCACAGCTGACTCACAGCTTTCTTTCAACTTCCTATCAATTCCTGCAATCGAATCTTAGGAGCAGATAGAACTCTGTTTCATGTAATTTCTGTGTGGGATTCAGTAAATCATTTACAAAGATAGAATACCTGCAAAATCCCTACATAGAGCAGTGTAAAAAAATACTTTGGCATTTTCCTATCTTCGTAAACAAATGTAAATGTCAATACTAACAACTTCAAGCCATTTATTTTTTTGCTGCTGAGTTTTTAGAACTGAGCCTCTGGCATTTTGACACAGTGTTCTCATTTTGTTCGCTTTCAGAACCAGCACTTATTTTTTAGTCATCAGAGATTGTATTATCCAAAAGAAATAAAACTGGCATGAATTGGCAATAAATGAAAAGAAATTCATTGAACAAAACACTTCATCAAGCTGCTGCATGTAAGACTTTCTGATTGTAAGAGCCTGAAATGAGGGATGCAGAACTCCAGGCGGGCTCCTTAAAATGCTGCTTATTATATCTAAATGATGCAGTAATTTATTTATCATTTAAAATGCTGTTTATTGTATCCAAATGATGCAGCAATTCATGGGCCATGGGTGACAAGAGCCCAGCCCACAGCCTGACAGCCACATCTGTGGGTTCCTCTGAAAGCTTCCTCTAGTTCTGGTTACAATGCATTCAATAATTTTCATTACAGAGCATCCTAAAATACGGAAACCAATCAATCACTTCAGTATCACCTGTTGCCTATCATACCTACTGACATTACAATATTCTTGCTACTATTTTCCAATCACAAAAAGATTAGTGTGTTTCAGTTTAAGCTTGAAGTATTTTTTCAGTTTTCTTGCAGTGGAAAATCCTGAGATCTTTTCTCTACTTGCAACATGGTATTTTTGTTTGCCTGTGAAAATTCTTTTCCTTGGTAAAAACATCTTTTGTTTGAGGTGGATTTATCCTTTGCTCAGAGTCATAAAAGCCCCTTCCACCTCACTGCCCTTTGCCTTCTTAGTTACCCAGTAAGACTGGCTCAGCAATTCTTTTCTTCTACATCAAAACTTGCTCTCATCTCTCTTCCTTCTTCAGATTCTATGTTCAAAAATCTTTTTGTTATACACACACATCTGTGACACCTTCCTGTCAGCTTCTCATCCTTCCTAACACATGGGGCTGTGCCCTATAGGGGATGGGGTCCTGCCCTATAGAGGATGGGGGTTGTGCCCTATAGGTGATAGGTCTGTGGCCCATAGGGGATGAGGCTGTGCCCTATAGAGGATGGGGTCCTGTCCTATAGAGGATGGGGGTTGTGCCCTAAAGGGATGGGTCTGTGGCCTATAGGGAATGGGCTTCTGCCCTATAGGGAATGAGGTTCTGCCCTATAGGGAATGAGGTCCTGCCCTATAGGGCACAGCCCCTGCAGGAAAAAACTGGACTTCTGGACAGCAGATAAATATGATTTTGCAGAAGCTGATTTATTGTTTATAATTCACCTTAATTATCCATTTCTAGAACCATCACCCATGTGGGCACACACTCTACAATTGGTAATTTCAGGGTGTTGATCCACACATTCAAAGCCCCGAGAGTCAGTAATTGGTGGTCACATGCAGTTTCACCACCTCCTCTTATCTTGAATCTTCTAATCTTGGTGTTCTGTGTTTTCAACTTCTTTTCTCCCGATTTAGCATAGTTGGGGGGTTCCAAACAAGTTATCAAAAAACTCCTAAAACTTTCTCATGCTGTGCACCTATTATAAACACTGGTCTAAACTAAGAAATGCACAAAAACAGCTGGCATGTGAAAGAAGCGTGTGAACAAACAGCAAAATATGCAGAAAGAACTGAACAGCAGAACATAGCAACTAAATATGGTTTTTGACTGGTACACACTACACAAGGCCCAGATTTGTACAGACATGTCCACCAGTGTCTCAACCTTGTTCAGCCTTACTACAATTCTCCTTCTTTTTATGTACCAGCCAAATCGTCTTTGTCATCTTATCCTTATCTTATCTTATCTTATCTTATCTTATCTTATCTTATCCTAGCCTTGTATTATTGTATTCTTATATTATCCTTATACTATCTTATCTTTTATTCTATATCGTATCATATCATATCATATCATATCATATCATATCATATCATATCATATATCATATCATATCATATCATATTCTATCTTACTTTATCAAGTGAACACTAACTTTATTTATGGAAAAAACAATGTGCTAATAACGAACAAAAATATCCAAACCCCACTGATTATATCTTTCCACCACCCAGGTATTTCCCAACCTTCTAACCATTCATCCAAACCCCAACTGTCCACAGTTAACTTTCTCATGCTATCTTGCAGTTGTTTGACCTTCTCGTGAATGGATGCAAAATGGTCAGAAAGATACATACAACACATCCAATCAAAATCCTCACACCCGTGCCCATGTGCTGATAGCAAAAAATCTACAGCAGCTCTATTCTGCAGTGTGGGGTGTCTAATACTATTTACATCTGTAAGCATTTGTTTCAAAACAGTAGAAGTGATATTCAGCTGTTCATACACTCAACATCTCAGCTTCTCAAGCGTAGTCAATGCCTGAGTAGCAGCAACACCTGGGGAAAGAATTGATGCTATTATTTGTGCCAGAGGACCCCAGAATTCCAAAGGATTGTAAAAATTAGGCTCCAAATCCCCAATTTCTCTTTTAGCTCTTTGGCTGTGCCCTGCTCTCCAAAGGGTCTGATTCCACAACTCATGCGTGCCAGGAGCAAACATAGTTAACTTTCAGAGTATATTCGGGGGGAATTTGGGGTTTTTTGGGAGTTCTCAGGAGTGTTATAAATAGGTATTTTGATATGTTAACTTTTCAACCCTTGGCCATATGCATTTGCCTCTCTCTTGGTGGAAGCTGCTCTGGGCCAGGGCCAGCACTGAGCTGGGCTGTGTGGGCCAGGCAACGTGGAGAGTCCTGGCTGATCTTGCTGTGTCCCTGGCCTCAGCAAAGGCTTGGAGGATTTGGTCCTAAGGCATCCTGCTCATTGGCTCTTCCTGTGCGCCTTGGAGAGAACAAGGATGGCATTTCTGGCAGCTGGGCATTAGCAGCCCTTCAAACGGGGGTGTGTTGTGGAGCAAGCCCAGCTGAGACACCCTGCGAGGAGCCAGCCCAGTGCTCCTTGCTCCTCTCTGCTGACACCAGATGGTTGATGTGGTTTTGGGATGAGCCCAGCTCCGTGACGGGGTGCTACGTGCACAGGAGACAGCTGCCCCTGTCCCGCGGGGTCCCAGCAGTGCCTCGCAGTTGTCCTGCACACACATCAGGATGTGGCCAAGAGAGGTTCTGGAAGCTGAGGCAGCTAATTTGAAGCTTTTGCAGGTGCCTACAGGTCAAGGCCAACGGTGTTCACTCAGGATACAGCAATCCTGAGGGTTCCCCCCAGAGCTGTCTGATGCCGCCCACTCCTTGTGGCACCAGTTGCTTTCCTGTGGAATGTTCTACCTCCACCAAGAGCAAAGAGGGAGCTGGAGAAAGAGCTTGCCAGGCCACTCTGACTCCTTTCCCAGCAGTCCTGTTCCCTCCCTCTAGTCCTCAGACTGTGCCCATCCCTTTTGTTCACCTTAACTCAGCCCTTTGCTCTGCTTTCCATCAATAAAGTCTGGCTTCTTCACTTTGCCTGCATCTCTGTGGAGCTCAAGTAGGGCAAATCCAGAGCCCTGGGACACACAGGCACCTCCTGCCGTTCTGTTCTGTGCCATGTTCTGTGCAGAGACTCAGAGGAACGAGGGCAGATCAGGTTGGAAAGGTCTCTGTGCTGAAGCTTCAGTTCCACAACACTGTGAACTTCAAGGTCTTGCCTCAAGGCTGATGGCTGCTGCCAGCTTGGCCCCATGGCACCCACTGTGGACGTGGCCAGGGACAGGACGGCAGAGGGGCCGGGCAGACACCCCGCAGCGGCCGTGCTCCATCCTCTGGGGCATCCCGGGGCTTTCCCTGCCTGGGGAGTGCAGGGCTGGCCTGTGTTCTCTGCACATGAATGGTTGATCTTATCCACAGGAAACAAAATCAGCATCCCCGTTTCCAGATGTCATTAGGAGGAGGCGTTTGGCCCAACAAAGGCAGCCGGGCTTCTCAGTGGTGGCAGCTTTGGTCCAGCAGAAATCTTGTGCCGTATGGAATTTTAGCTGGCAGAAACCCACTCCTGGCTAAGGCCCCTGAACAGGAATGGTGGCTATTTTCCACAGGACATTAATCTCACCGTCCCAGTTTCCAGATGTCACTTAGGGGAAGGCATTTGACAGTCCAATGGCAGCCATGGTCCGAGGATATGGCAGCTTTGCTCTGGGAGAAATCCTGAGCCATATGGACTTTGGGAGGGCGGTAGCCCAGTCCCAGCTACGGGACCCTAGTGGCTCTTTCCCATGTGAAATCAATCTAACCATCCCAGTTTCCTGATGTTAGTTCAGAGGAGGCTTTTGGCGTACCAAATGCAGCCATGGTCCTAGGAGTTGGCAGCTTTGGTCTGGGAGAAATCCTGCACCCTATGAAATTTTAGCAGGTGGAAGCCCAGTCCCAGATAGAGGCCCCTGGATATCAACATTGGCTCTTTTCCATGGGAAACAAAACTCACCATCCCAGTTTCCTGATGTCAGTTGAGAGAAAACATTTGGTGCACCAAAGGCAGCCACTGTCCTAGGAGTTGGCATCATTACAGGGCACACACACACAGATTTTTCTCTCTCAAGGCTTCAGAGAACATCCTTTTATCCTTAACTCCCGGCCACACTTTGCCCTCTTCCCTTCCCCGTTGGCCAAGGTACTCGGAAGATACAGCCTTCCCAACCCATGTACCCCATATTCCCCCTTGAATCTGCCATTTCCCCCGAAGTTTCAGAAGTTCAGCC